>NC_134024.1:32238950-32251450 GCF_040712315.1 Castanea sativa | reverse complement strand
CAACCTTACCGCTCCTCTAAAGTATATCCGCTTGATAATGTATGGGCTTGCCTAATTTTGCTTGAACTTCCCGTTTGCATCTTGAATCGAGGCTCGAATTTCTTTCAACACTAAATCTCCCAACTTCAAATCTCTCGGTTCTTACTCTCTTATCGAAAGCTTTCCTATATCTCCTTTGATATCCCCGAATGTGATACGTGGCTTTGAGTCTCTTCTCATCCAAAGCATGCATAACCGATTGTATCTTCTTTGCAACCAATTCGCTTAAGGGTTTTCACTTTCCAATACCGTCCTTAGCGATCGACACTCATTTTAATGGGAAGGACTACTTCCATCCTATACACCAATGAATAAGATTGATGTTTTGTACCCCCAAAGTGCATAGGGAAATTGTAGGTGCCAATCCTTATATTTCTTTGTGCTCTTCTTCAAAATTCGCTCTATATTTTTATTAGCACTTCAATTGCTCCATTAGTCTCGAGGACGGTAGGGTGAAGATTTATGCCGCTAATGTTGAACCGTTGAAGTAGCTTCTCGGTTTCTCCTTTAAAATGTAACCCATTGTCGAGATAATCTCATGTGGCACCCCATATCTACAGATGATGTTGGTTTGAATGAATTGATCAACTTTCTTTGAATTCGTAACTTTGTAGGAGGCGACTTTCTACCAACTTAGTGAAGTAATCTATGGCTACGAGCATGAATTCGTGGCCACTAGATGCCGTTGGGTAATTCTTCCCAATAATGTCTATTCCCCATGTAGAAAAGGGCTAGGGTGATGTCATAGTATGAAATGGCATGGGTGGTATGTGTTTCAGATCTCCATGTACTTGTCATTGATGATATTTTTGAACATGAGCCGCATAGTTGGCTTTCATAGTAGTCCAAGAATAACCTTGTCTCATTATCTTCCTTGATAGCATGTTCGCATTCATATGTGGCCCATAGCTTGATTCATGAACCTTCTCAATTATTTGCCGCAACTCCCTAGCAATTACACAAAGGAGATGAATTACATCGTATGATCTTCTGTAAAGCCTTTCACCACAAATAATATAATTAATAGACGACCTTTTGATGGTCGGTTGGTCATTCTTGTTTGCGTATGGTGGGTATGTCCCATCATTGAGGTACCGTAGGATGCCCGAATACCATTCACCTTCCCCATCCTTTCCCTCATCTTTTTTCTATAGTCATGCAAGCAGGCCGGTTCTTCTTTCGTTCCAACACATACTAAAGTATTTGCAATTTGATTCTGCATCCTCAACACATACTAGTATTGGATTTTGATGAACTTTGATGTCCATTTCTCGAAGACATTCATGATAAGGCACAAGCCTTTCTTCTTTGATCTTCCATTTGTTCGAATCCGAGAAATTATTAAAGCCGAGTCTCTATATACTTCCAACTCCTTCACTCCTAGGCTTAAGGCTGCTTGTAGACCCATAATGCAAGCTTCATATTCAGTGGCATTGTTGGTGGTAGGAAAGTTAAGTCTGCGAAAAAGTGGAATGTGTGTCCCTTTTGGTGAAATTAGGATGACACCAATTCCACTTCCGTTTTGATTTGTTGCTTCATCAAAATACATCTTCCATGATTTTTTGGAAAATTTAGACCCCGGTTAATAGAATTAACAAGTTTTAAACCCAAGTTATTAATTACGTTTATTAAGAATAAAACTTGTTAAAACAAACAAATATCAATATTATGTCAAACTAAAGTGCATGGAAAAGTAAATAAGACAAGATATGATGACCCAGGAAAACCAATGAAACCAACCAATTTCACAAGAATAAACCTAGAGGGAAACCTTCTCGAAAAGCAATTTACTATAGTAAAGAGAAGTTTCGCATCTAGTACAAAACCCTTGTCCCTAGACTCTACAATCCATGTAGATGAACTCACGGCAGAAACCTTCTACCGCTTCAGCACCTCGAACTCTTCAATATATAAATGCCACCCTTTGATGCACGGATCCCGCACGTAACTCACTCCTTTGCACGAATCCCGCACGTGACTCACTCACCAAATTGAGAAAGAAGAATGTTGGCTGCAAAGTTGTTCACTTCATTAACAATGAAGATCAAGAAGCACTTGGTTACAAAACCCTAAGGCGCAAAAGACGCAAGTAGCTTTTTTTTTAAAGAATAAGGCTTCGGTCACCTTTTGCATATGTTCTCCTTGTATTCTCTTATGTGACGACATCTAAAATAAGCCTTATATATGTCTAGGGCTATGAGAAAAGAAACCCTACACAAATACAAAAACATGAGCCGAAAATCTGATCTAAAAATTCTTATTTCCGTAACCTCGATAAATACCTCGATAGATAGCAGTGTCGAGCCTCATTAAACCTCGATAAATAGCTATCTCGTCGAGCAGCCGTCCACAGTGTCGAGCTATCTATCCAGCTTTAGTGAACACCTTTTCTTCACTTGTTTCTTGGTCCAATCTTCACGACTTTAATACTAGACTTGAACAACATGTTCTTTGAAGTTTTAAACACATCCTAGATCTACCCAAATACAAGTAAAGTGCGTTTTGTCAAAGGATTAGTCAACTACATAAAATATTTCCTTAACAATCTCCCCTTTGGTAATCCGTTAAAAAACCACAACAAATAAATGAACATATGAGAGAAGTTATAAATCACTCAACTCATGCTCACTTGTTGAATACAATAAAATCTATCCTAACACAAACTCTTGAAAAACTTTGCAAGAAGAGAGTTCATGGCAAGTAAACTTTGACAACCCGTATTTCGAAACACTTTAAACAAAACACATCACGGCATCTTTGTGTGAAGCAGAAATAATAGATTGCATACAAAGTAAGAAGCATGTGTATAAAGAAAGAAAAGAAACAACACATTTAGAGGTAGGTGAAGAAAACATACATCATCACATATATATCAAAGATAAGCACAATGTATGTAAACATGGTCACATGACCTAAGGAACAAGAAGAAGAAGCTAAAAGTAGTTCTAACAACAACAAGGAGGTAAACACTCCCCTAACAAGATGAAACACATCTCCCCCTTACAAAGGAATGTATTTCTACCTCTAACTTGTAGAATCTTAAAGAAAGAAACAACAAATTCTCCAATTTCTCCCCCTTTTTGTCATGATTGACAAAGGGTACAAGAAGCTATAAAGCCTTGCCCGAGAAACATAAAGATGATCACAAAGGATCAAGGGGCACAAAGAATCTATAAAAATGCATGAATGTAATGAAACAAGATGCTATGGATGACAAGATAAAAGAAAGACGCAAAACATGTGAAAAGCAATGCATACAGAGGATCTCGATGGATTGAGAGGCGTCGAGAAGCTATCGAGTATACCTCAATGGATCGAATAGCTATCGAGAAGCTATCGAGGGGACAAGAACTTTCTCGATCGATCCACCTAGCTATCGAGAGGTGTCGAGATTGCGATAAAAAATCAACTGAAGATCTCGACAGATAAGCCAAGTATCGAGAGGTGTTGAAAAGGCTTAAAACCAGTTTTTCAAGAAGGGAAAAAACACAGATATGAATGCGATCAAACATGCAATTCAGCTAAAGATCCAACCAACATTTTAACCTCTCAAAATCATCTCTCAATCAACAGAGAGTTAAGCATTTAGATCCCAAAAACACACACACACACACACACACACACACACACACTAAACAAGTCTAACCAATTTTATATTTCAAAAACAAGTTAAGACAGTTTAGTGTGCATACATTAACGCATATAAACCTTGTGATGGTCAAATCACATTGTACCTGCACATGTATCAAGAGTAGTAAAGAATATTGCATGTTGTGTGTGAAAAAACATCGCAAGATTGCACCAGTGTCTCTATATTATGACGATTTGAGATATGAGAAAATCACTTTAACTCACACACAATCATAACTAATTGATGGTCTAGGGTGTTTCAAGGTAGGTAAATTCAATTTTTCAACTAAAGTATTACTAGCCACATTAGTACAGCTCCCCCCATCTATAATCATACTACATACCTTGTTGTTGACGTGGCATCTAGTGTGAAAAATGTTCTCCCTTTGTTGTTCCATGTCATCCTCTTTGACTTGGGCACTTAAAGCACGCCTTGCAACAAGCGACTCACCCTCCACTGGATACTCCACTTCATCATCACAAGCATCCTCAAGTGATGGAATCTGGTCATCATCTTCCTCGCTTTCGCTTCCACCTCTCCATCAATACGCGCGATCATGGTTCTCCTATTTGGGCATTGTAAAGCAATATGACCTACTCCCAAACAACGAAAACACTTAATATCACGATTACGAGTCCGGGATTCAGTTTTACCTTTGTTGACACTGGGAGCTTCATCTCTCCTTTTTTGTGGTTCGGATTTGGACTTGAAAATAGCCCTTCGTCTTTCCTCTCATTTGACCACCATGAAGTAGAGGAGCCCGGATTTTGAAATGACCGAATTCCTTTCCTTTTAAGCCGTCGTTCCACCTTTATTGCCATGTGCACCATGTCCTCCAACTCCACGTAGTGCCGCAACTCCACCACGTTGGCAATGTCCCGATTCAGCCCATTCGAAACCTTGCCAGGTAGCTTTTCTATCATCCTCTACATTTGCCCGAATCATGGCAATCTCCATCTCCTTGTGGTAGTCATCCACGCTGCTATAGCCTTGAGTAAGACTCGTAATTTCGATAGAAGTCCCTATAGTAGTGACTAGGAACAAACCGCCTTCTCATGGTTTCTCCTTCTATTCATCACAAGTTGATCCCACCATATAATAGCATAGTCGGTAAACTCAATGTCGCCGAGTTTTACCTTTTTCTCCTCGGAGTAGTTGTGGCACTCAAAGATTAACTCCACCTTCTTCTCCCACTCCAAGTATGCTTCGGATCATTTTCCCCTTAGAATGTGGGTATTTTCATTTTTATGTTTCCTAGGTTCCCCGCGGTCACATCTTGCCATCTTGGATCTCTTCGAAACCTCTACCACGCCTTTCTCTCCTTGGCACAAACCTCGCCTTCATTGTTCGCTGAAGCTTGATCTCCTTCATCTTCAAACTCATCCTCATGGTAGTCATCGAATCATTCATGTGAGAACGCCTTTCTTGCATTAGGGCCTCTTTGACGACGCTCCTCACACAAATTTTTTTTTTTTTTTTTTTGGGAACCGGGTGCACGATTTTAACCTAGTGCACTTCAACAAAAACAAAAAATAAGAACGATGAATGAAGAACACAACGAAACAGATAGGATGATAACAGAAACAAAAGATAAAGGGATAGAAAACTGATTTTAGAACCCGTGCTCGATACCAAATGATGCGAACCTCAATCGACACGCTTTGAGACCCAACAAAAATATTGGAATATTTAACCCAGAAAGCTAAAAATCAGATATTTGATAGAAACCCCGACCCAACGTTTATAATCGAAACGCGAACCAAAGGTATAAGTTAACCTTGACCCAATGATTATAAAGAATCACGAACCAAAGGTATAAAGTTTGAACGCCACAAGTAAGAATCCTTGATAAGTTCACAAGCTTCTTGAAGAACCAAAAGAGAGCAAAGCCTCACCTTTTCTGAATTTTATTCAATAATAATCTAAAAAACGTTTACGTACTTCAGAGCCTATTTAAGGACTCCACAAAACTTGAGAGACAAGAAAATATATTCGAAATAACTCCTAATTGATACCTTACCATATCGTGAATCAAGTTTGACCTAAAAAGCATTAAATGAACCTAAAAACAAGGAAAATACCTAAAAAACGTACTAAATAATAAAACCCTAAATAAAAGCTGATTTGGTCTCGAAATAAGTAGATCCAAAATAGGAAAAAATCTGCCTTAACTGATACAGAGCTAGAAAGTCAATCAACCATTAATTCATGCCATAAATCACTCCCAATTAAGTCGATCAGCCCTAAATAGCTTGAATTAAATTTACTACACTTTCATCTTCCTTTGGGCCAAGTTTGGCACATCCTGCGTTAGAATCAGCCCAAATCTCTTGAATCAGCCCATTAAGTGCTTCTTGGATCTTGTTGGATCTTGCTCTTGTAATAGGCCCAACCGGAACATGCAATGGATCCTTGAATGCTTGTTGATTCTCATCAACAAAGCATGACATACATGAGACTTCCCACAACGAAGCATAGAGAACTTGTCTCATCAAATTTCTTTCCTCTTGAGTATTAGGCCTTTGGTCATTAGACGTAGGAACTCCATGTCTAAAAGAAAGTAATCCTTTCTTGGAGTTTTGTGTGCTAAGCTGTTCTTGAACTTTATCTATATATCCACTTATGACAAACCTAACATCATATTCTTTCGATCTCGCCAAAGCTTGATCCCTAGAATATAGTTAGCTTTGCCCAAGTCCTTCATATCAAATTGGCTAGACAACCAAACCTTTACTAATGACATTACCCCTATATCATTCCCAATGAGTAGAATATCATCAACATAAAGCACTAGGAACATTACTACTTTGTCTTGATATCTCTTGTACACACATGGTTCATCAAGATTTTGTTCAAAACCAAATGATTTGATTGCCCGATCAAATCCGATGTTCCATGACCTAGATGCTTGCTTAAGTCCATAAATAGACATTTTCAACTTGCATACCATATGCTCTTAGTTCTTTGCTATGAAACCTTCCGGTTGCAACATGTAGATTTCTTCTTCAAGATTGCCATTAAGAAATGTAGTCTTGACATCCATTTGCCAAATCTCATAAACATAATGAGCGAGAAATGGATAAGAGAATTACGATAGATTTAAGCATGACTATTAGCAAAAACGTTTCATCGTAGTCAATGCCTTCCTTTTGTGTATACCCTTTTGCCACTAGTCTTGCTTTAAAGGTTTCAACTTTTCCATCTATCCCTCTCTTCCTCTTGTAAACCCATTTGCAACCAACAAGTTTAATGCCGTTAGGCGCCTCTACAAGATCCCATACATGATTGGAATACATAGAATCCAATTCAGATTTCTTAGCTTGGACCCAATGATGTGCATCTATATCATTCATTGATTCATCATAAGTGTAAGGATCCGATTCAGCCTCTTCTGAGATAGCTTCATAAGCTTCTCCCAAACCTATGAATCTCACAGGAGGCCGAACAATTCTCCCACTACGACGAGGCTCTTGTGTACTAGACATCTCATGAGTAGAATCTTGTGGTGTATCCAATACAACCACATCATCCCTAATTTCATCTATATCTATAGGTTGTTTAACTACAGATTCATTCATTTCAGCTAAGACAACTCTACTTCTAGGAGTAAAATTATTCATATAGTCATTTTCCAAGAATTTGGCATTTGTGCTAACAAACACCTTATTATCCTTATGACTATAGAATAAACCTCCAACTGTTCCTTTTGGATACCCTACAAAGAAAACAACTTCTGTTTTAGACTGTAACTTATTCGACTTTCCTTTTAACACATGTGCTGGACAGCCCCAAATATGGAGATGTCTCATACTAGGCTTACGCCCATTCCACAACTCTACAGGTGTTTTAGGAACAGACTTCGAAGGTACTAAATTCAGAAGATACATTGCAGTACTTAAGGCATATCCCCGAAAAGAAATTGATAGAGTGGAATAACTCATCATGTATCTAACTATATCTAAAAGAGTCTTATTCCTTCTTTACGCTACACCATTTTTTTGTGGAGTTCTAGGTGCGATCAACTCGGGATATAATCACATTTTCAGTCAAGTAATCCTTAAAATCCCCAAGAAGGTATTCACCACCTCGATCGGATCGAATGGCCTTCATGCGTTTACCCAATTGGTTTTCAACTTCAGCCCTAAACTCTTTGAACTTGTCAAAAGTTTTGGACTTCCGTTTCATTAGGTACACATAACCAAATCTAGAGTAATCATCGGTGAAGGTGATGAAATACTCATAACCACCTTTTGCTTGGATTGACATAGGACCACATACATCCGAATGTACTAGTTCTAGCAAATCTTAAGCTCTTCTACCTTTTGTATTAAAAGGTCGTTTAGTCATTTTACCTTCCAAACAAGATTCACAAACTGGAAATTCATCAAAGGCCATAGGCCACAAGAGTCCATCTTTGATAGTCGTGAGTTTATTATTCATTTAATAGTCGTTTGGAGAATAATAAATCTCACACCGGTCTAGTTCAATACGTTTTAACTCTTAAAACATATCAACATACCAACTAGAAATCTCCATTTCCATGATCAAGACAAATCATCTTAGTTGATATGTTATAGTCTTCGCAGATGAAAAACCCAATTCCATCACCCACTACGAATTACAATTTTAAGTTTACAAAGAACTTGTGATTTATATCTTCTGTGACTTTTCACCTAAATCACATACTATGCATCTCATGGACTATATGATAATGTCCCAATATTCATGTTACCATTATTTCAAATAATAATAAAACAACTTTATTAAATACATGCATTAAGTCATACCTAATGTCAAATATAATAACATACATATCATCATACAATAGGATTTAAGAGCACTAATCCTAACAAGGATCACACTCATGAAATTAATCCAATCGCAGTGTACCTGCTCTGATACCACTTGTTGGGAAATATAGACCCCGGTTGATAGAATTAACAAGTTTTAAACCCAAGTTGTTAATTAGGTTTATTATGAATAAAACTTGTTAAAACAAACAAACATCAGTATCATGTCAAGCTAAAGTGCAGCGGAAAAGTAAATAAGACAAGATATGATGACCTAGGAAAACCAATGAAACCAACCAGTTTTACAGTAATAAACCTGGGGGGAAACCTTCCCGAAAAGCAATCCACTATAGTAAAGAGAAGTTTCAGATCTAGTACAAAACATTTGCCCCTAGACTCTACAATCCCTATAGATGAACTCACAGTAGAAACCTTCTACCGCTTCAACCTCTCGAATTCTTCAATATATGAACGCCATCCTTTGATGCACGGATCCCAATATGTGACTCACTCCTTTGCACGAATCCTAGTACGTGACTCATTCACCAACTTGAGAAAGAAGAATGTTGGCTACAAAGTTCTTCACTTCATCAACAATGAAGATCAAGAAGCACCCGGTTACAAAACCTTAAGGCGAAAAAGACGCAGTAGCTTTTTTTTAAAGAATAAGGCTTCGGTCACCTTTTGCATATGTTCTCCTTGCATTCTCTTATGTGACGGCCTCTAAAATAAGTCTTATATATGTCTAGGGTTGTGAGAAAAAAACCATACACAAATACAAAAACATGGGCTGAAAATCGTATCCGAAAATGCTTATTTCCGTAACCTCGATAGATAGCAGATGTCGAGCCTCATTAAACCTCCATAGATAGCTATCTATCAAGTAGCCGTCCACAAGTGTCGAGCTATCTGTCCAGCTTTAGTGGACACCATTTCTTCACTTGTTTCTTGGTCCAATCTTCATGGTTTTAATACTAAACTTGAACAACATGTTCTTTGAAGTATTAAACACATCCTAGATCCACCCAAATACAAGAAAAGTGCATTTTGTCAAAGGATTAGCCAACTTCATAAAATATGTCCTTAACAATCTCCCTTTGGAAATCCGTGACCAAACCACAACAAACAAATGAACATATGAGAGAAGTCATAAATCACTCAACTCATGTGCGCACTTGTTGGATACAATAAAATCTATCCTAACACAAACTCTTGAAAATACATCAAGGCATCTTTGTGTGAAGCAGAAATAATAGATTGCATACAAAAATAAGAAGCATGTGTATAAAGAAAGAAAAGAAACAACACATGTAGAGGTAGGTGAAAAAAACATACATCATCACATATATATCAAAGATAAGCACAATGTATGTAAACATGGTCACAAGACCTAAGGAATAAGAAGAAGAAGCTAAAAGTAGCTCTAACAACAACAAGGAGGTAAAAACTCCCCTAACAAGATGAAACACATCTCCCCCTTACAAAGGAATGTATTTCTCCCCCTAATTTGTAGAATTTTAAAGAAAGAAACCACAAATTCTCCAATTTCTCCCCCTTTTTGTCATGATTGACAAAGGGTATAAGAAGCTATAAAGCCTCGCTCGAGAAAACATAAAGATGATCACAAAGGATCAGCTGAGGCATAAAGAATCCATAAAAATGCCTTATTGTAATGAAACAAGATGCTCTGGATGACAAGATAAAAGAAAGATGCAAAACATGTGAAAAGCAATGCATGCAGAGGATCGAGAGGCGTCGAGAAGCTTTCGAGCATACCTCAATGGATCGAATAGCTATCGAGAAGCTATCGAGGGGACAGGAACTTTCTCGATCGATCCACCTATGTATCGAGTGGTGTCAAGATTGCGATAAAAAATCGGCGAAGATCTCGACGGATAAGCCGGTATCGAGAGGTGTCGAGAAGGTGTCGAGATGGCTTAGAACCAAGCTTTTCAAGAAGGGAAAAACACAGATATGAATGCAATCAAACATGCAACTCAGCCAAAGATCCAACCAACATTTTAACCTCTCAATATCATCTCTCAATCAACAAAGAGTTAAGCATTTAGATCCCAAAAACACACACACACACACACACTAAACAAGTTTAACCAATTTTATATTTCAAAAACAAGTTAAGACAGCTTAGTGAGAATACATTAACGTATGTAAATCTTGTGATGACCAAATCACATTGTACCTGCACATGTATCAAGAGTAGCAAAGAATATTGTGTGTTGTGTGTGAAAAAGTATCGCAAGATTGCATAAATGTCTCTATGTTATGACGATTTGAGATATGATAAAATCACTTTAACTCACACACAATCATAACTCGAGTTTGTGAGTTGCCCAAACAAGTGCTACACATATCTTCTCTAAGGGTGAGTATTTTTCTTCATAAGGCAACATCTTCTTGCTAATGTAGTAAATTGCATTCTCCTTCCTAGTCTCCTCTAGGTATTGAGCAAGTAGAGCTCCCATTGCCGTATCTATAGAGGTGAGATACAACAACAATGGCTTTTCCTTGGTGCTGGTGGGACAAGTATTGGTGGTTTCATCAAATAACTCTTGATCTTCTTAAAGGCTTCTTGACATTGTTCATTCCGCACCGTAGGGACTTCCTTCTTAAGCGGTTTTGAAGATTGGTTCACGAGTCATGGTGAGTTGGGCTATGAACCCGTTGATGTACCGTACTCTCCCTAAAATCCTCGAATCTCCTTTTCAATTCTTGGAGGCTTCATCTCCACTATTGCCTTGATTTTTTCCAAATCTAAACCTCTTTAGCTTACCAAAAAACCTAACAATTTTCTGATGTAACTTCGAAAGTGCATTTCTTGGGATTTAATCGCAACTTGTAGAACCGGATCCTTTCAAAGAACTTCCTCAAAGCTAGTATGTGCCCTTCATGGTCTTTGGACTTAACTATCATCTCATCAATATAAAGTTCTACTTCCTTGTGGATCAAATCATGCAACAAAGTGGCCTAGGCTGCAAGCTTGGTAAGTAGCACCACCGTTTTTCCAAGGCCAAATGGCAGTAATCTTGCAAAGCGAGTATGTCCCCATTGACTGTGTGATGAAGGAGGTTTTTCTCCATAAAGCTTTCCGGAGCCATCTGAAGCTTGTATCCTGAAAATCCATCTATAAAATGATAGTGATAGGGCATGGCCCGCAATGTTGCCGCTCTGCACCGGATCGTGCAATGTGCCACGGCAGCAAGAGGAAATCATCTTTCGGGCTGGCTATGTTCAGATCTTCGAAAATCTACACACATTTCTTGACCTTCCCATCTTTCTTTGGTACGAGAACCACATTAGCTAACCACTACATCCATAGTTGACTACCCTTAGGAATCCAAGATGTGTCACTGCTTCTCCACTTCTTCCTTTAAGTCTCTCGAGGAGCTTCCACTCTGGCTTCATTCTTCTCAATTTCAGTCAGTCGGTTTCCATGGTTGGATCTATTGGAAATGTAAAGTGCTATACTATATCTATATCAATCCCAAGCATCTCTTCATATGATTAGAGCAAAGGCCTCCTTGATTTCTATCAATAGTGCCACTAATGCATCTTTCTCTGAAGTGGTTAGGGTATTGCCCACTTGGATTATTTTGGGCTCATCCTCGATTCCCGGAGTTAATAGGTTGGGTTTATTCTTTTATAAGTTCTAGGTATCCATGTTTTAATTCCATATTATTAAGAGTTTCTTTACCAATTTCAGAAATAAAAACATTCAAAGCCAACAAATAAGCCGAATCAAAAATCATATTAAAAGAAAAAGAGTTCTCCATGATTTCAAAGAAACATGTGAGACTCAACTAAAGCGGACTTAACTAGAAAACTATCACAAATAGATGTAACGGGGAATAGAAATACTATCGAGAAATAGACTCATTAGGAACAAAAACGATATTTTTTGGTAAGGGCGACTGGCTCGGCATTCTTGATCTTCTTGGCAAAGGTGAGTGACTTACCGGTCTTATCTTTCTCACTGAAAGTCCTGCATGCGGGGTGGGCGGCTCCCTCCCATGCCCAGTTTT
>NC_134024.1:32219054-32238750 GCF_040712315.1 Castanea sativa | reverse complement strand
AACTTGATCGTGGCTTCCACAATGGCAGGTGGGCTCCTAGTAAGCTCCTTCTTCCCTTAGCATCAGTACTACAGGATCTACATCCATATGATCTTGATAGCTTCTTCTTCAATCTCCAGTGTCTACAAGGCTTGTCGGTTACAAAAGCACTCTTCCAGGCGCTAAATGCTATCCATCCATTCATCAAACAGGTTTGCTCTGCCTCTATTGCCCAAAGTCAGCGACTTACCGAGGGAGATGTTCTGGCTTGCCTTCTTCTTCCTTCTCATTACTCTGTTTAGCATTCTTAAATGCCATGATTTTGAGACTCGTGGACCATCAGCTTATGGTCTAGTGCGGCTAACCCTGGCATTTATATCATCCTCCTCTTCAGAGGATGCATGAACTTGATTCTGAATCATAATACGACCGCAATTCCTGAACTTCTTCCATGCTTGTCATACCTTGGGCCAGACTCTTAAGCTAACATGAGTGATATCACTCCAATCTGAAAGGTGCTTATAGAGATATTCTTCGTGGTACATTCGATTAGGTCTCGTGCATTCTCTTCTCTTGCATTTTGAACACATTCACTAGTCTATATTGATCACTATCAATATTACATCTCTACCCATTAGCCCCTCTGTGTCATCTTCAATGTTTTGATCATAATAGTCCACATCATTATCATATTCTTCATAAAATAGGTCTGCATCTTCATCTTTCTTCTCATCACTACTGGGTTCCACCCCAATCATCACCATTATACAAGTTATCATAACTTCTGTTGCTCGCTGACCCTCTTCACTATTAGTGCTACTACCTCCATCATCATCATGTCCACTATCATCTGCTGCTGCCTGTCACTACTACAGATGCATCACTCCCGTCATCGCTTTCATCTTTGTCATCTTCATCGTCACTGAGGGGCTACTTCCCTTTCCTCATCTTTGTTACTGGGCTCTTAGTCTATTATACAGGCTCTTCAATGCATGCTGACTAGCTTCCCAATACTTATCGTCTTCTCATGTTACAAATAGGATCTCCAAGAAGCATGGTCATGGCATTGGGATCCATGTAATGGGCCCAATCAAGTTGGAACCCACGTCGTGTCTTCTTTCTTTAATTCTGGAACCTTGTTGTGGCAGTCAAGTAATATCTCAAATCCAGGTACCATTGTCTTTATCATAGGATCAAAATCTTGGTTTAAGGTAATCCCCAATAACATTGACTCTCTCTAGCTTTTACAAACTTCACATTCAAGGTAGAAGTGTAGGGCTTCAGAGGTTTGGAGAACAAGGAAGTCCTTTTGCTTTAGCTTTGGCTCCTTGGCCATCTCTTCTTACTTCCATCTTAGCCTAGCAAATCATCATCAATGGGCTTAGAGCCTAGCCCCAAAGGTGGTGTGGCAGTAGAGATCATCGGGTCCTGAATTCATCCCCAAATTCATCCCCGGAAGATAGTTCATTCTCCCCATCATCGCTACCACATTGTTGTTACCATAAGGAGCAAAGTCCATCAGAATCTTCTCAACCTCTCCCCCTCTCTTTTCAAAATTAGGTCTTTCAATCATGAAGCCATCCAAGGTCAATGGCTCTTTCTCGAAATCAATACCATAAACAGGTTTAGGCATAGTCAAAGTATCCCCAAAGATGGTCACAATAGCTCCTTCATGTGGAAACTGAACCTTCTTTTGATGTAGGGAAGAAGGTACGGCCTCTATGTCATGAATCCGAGGTCGCCTAAGGAGTGATGAGAATCAACAAGCATTCAAGGATCCATTGCATGTTCCAGTTGGGCCTATTACAAAAGCAAGATCCAAGAAGATCAAAGAAGCACATAATGGGCTGATTCAAGAGATTTGGGGCTGATTCTAACGCAGGACATTCCAAACTTGGCCCAAAGGAAGCTGAAAACGTAATAAATTTAATTCAAGCTATTTATAGCTGATCTAGCTTAATTGCGAGTGATTTGTGGCATGAATTAATTGCTGATTGACTTTCTAACTCTGTATCACTTAAGACAGATTTTTTCCTATTTTGGATCTGCTAATTTGAGACCAAATCAACTTTTATTTAGGGTTTTATTATTTAGTACGTTTTTTAGGTATTTTCCTAGTTTTTAAGTGCATTTAATGCTTTTTAGGTCAAATTTGATTCCTGATATGGTAAGGTATCAATTAGGAGTTATTTTATAATATATTTTCTTGTTTGTCAAGTTTTATGAAACCCTTAAATAGACTCTGAAGTTTGTAAACGTTTTTCGTGATATTATTGAATAAAAATCAGAAAAGGTGAGGCTTTGCTCTTCTTTTGATTCTTCAAGAACTGTGAACTTATCAAGGATTCTTCATTGTGGCGTTCAAACTTTATACCTTTGGTTCGTGATTCTTTATAATCATTGGGTCAAGGTCAACTTATACCTTTGGTTCGCGTTTCTCTTATAAACGTTGGGTCAGGGTTTCTACAAAAATATGAATTTTAGCTTTCTTGGGCAAGTATTCCAATATTTTTGTTGGGTCTCAAAGCGTGTCGATTGAGGTTCGCATCATTTGGTATCGTAAGCACAGGTTTCTAAAATCAGTTTTCTATCCCTTTTATTTTTTTGGTTTCTTGTTATCATCCTATCCTATTCCTTTTGTGTTCTTCATTCATCGTTCTTTATTTTTTTTGTTTTTGTTGAAGTGCACTAGGTTAAAATCGTGCACCCAGACCAGAATATCGTTTTCTTTTGTCCTCTTCCTTTGATTTAGTGTTTCTGTCATTCTTGCCGTTGGTATTTGTTTTTACACTACAAGTTAAATTTCTTGATAAACTTTATTAGTTTAATGAAGAACTGAAAAGGCGAAGTTACGAGTGGAAAAAGGCAAGAGAGTGTGAGACTACTATCGGGAAAAGGCCAATTTAAGAGTGAAACACGAGTGGGAGTGACAGAATATGAGTGCAAACACGTGAGGGAGTGTTGTGAGGAATTATTTCTAACAATTCCCTGTTGTTTCAAAGTATGTTTTTCAGGTGTGAAACATCGAATAGGGAAGGAGGGGAGGAGTCGTCCATCATTTTGCAGGATATGCAACAGACGGGAATTTAAACGTTAGCATGAACGTGATGTTTAATGAGATTCGGTATCGGATGGATAGGCAAGACACTGTTATTGCTACTTTGCGTGAGGAGCGTCCCCAAAGAGGGCCTAATGCTAGAATACAAGAAAGGCATTCTCGCATGAATGATTCTGATGACTACTATGAGCATGAGTTTGAAGATGAAGATAATCAAGCTTCATTGAAAAATGAGGGCAAGTTTGTGCTAAGGGGAGAAAGGCGTGGCAGAGGTTTCCGAAGAGATCCAAGATGGCAAAATGGGACTGACCGGAACCTAAGAAACATAAAAATGAAGATACCAACATTCCAAGGGAAAAATGATCCAGAAGCATACTTGGAGTGGGAGAAGAAGGTGAAGTTAATCTTTGAGTGCCACAACTACTCCGAGGAGAAAAAGGTAAAACTCGCTGTCATTGAGTTTACTGACTATGCTATTATATGGTGGGATCAACTTGTGATGAACAGAAGGAGAAACCATGAGAGACCTATTGAGAGTTGGGAGGAAATGAAGGCTATCATGAGGAGGCGGTTTGTTCCTAGTCACTACTATAGGGACTTGTATCAGAAATTACAGAGTATTACTCAAGGCTATAGGAGCGTGAATGACTACCACAAGGAGATGGAGATTGCCATGATTCGGGTAAATGTAGAAGAGGATAGAGAAGCTAGCATGACAAGGTTTCTAAATGGGCTGAATCGGGACATTCCCAACGCGGTGGAGTTGCAGCACTACGTGGAGTTGGAGGACATGGTGCACATGGCAATAAAGGTCGAACGACAGCTTAAGAGAAAAGGAAATTGGTCATTCCAAAATCCGGGCTCTTCTACTTTATGGAGGTCAAATGGGAGGAAAGACGAAGGGGTTATTTTCAAGTCCAAAGCCGAAACAAGGAACCGAAAAACAAGGAAATAAATGACCTAAACCTAAAATAACGTTTTTATATAAAAATACCAAAAATAATAAATTACAATAAATAAACAGTAAATTGTGTCCTATATCAGACCCCTCCACTTGAAACAAACTCGTCCTCAAGTTCATCTTTGAAATCTAAAATCTTCCGCTCCAAATAAACAAATACTTCGAATACTTTAATGACTTGATCTGGTTGTGAAATTTGAAGCCTTCATAACGTGTAGCAGAAAATTTCTTCTCATCTACTTTCAATTTATTTGTAATATTGATGAGAATCAACAAGCATTAAAGGATCCATTGCATGTTCCAGTTGGGCCTATTACAAGAGCAAGATCCAAGAAGATCCAAGAAGAACTTAATGGGCTGATTCAAGAGATTTGGGCTGATTCTAACGCAGGATGTTCCAAGTTTGGCCCAACGGAAGATGAAATTGTAGTAAATTTAATTCAAGCTATTTAGGGCTGATCTGACTTAATTGGGAGTGATTTATGGCATGAATTAATGGCTGATTGACTTTCCAGCTTCTGTATCAGGTTAAGGCAGATTTTTTCCTATTTTGATCGGCTAATTTCAGACCAAATCAGCTTTTATTTAGGGTTTTATTATTTAGTACATTTTTTAGGTATTTTCCTTGTTTTTAGGTGCATTTAATGCTTTTTAGGTCAAACTTGATTCCTGATATGGTAAGGTATCAATTAGGAGTTATTTCAGAATATATTTTCTTGTCTGTCAAGTTTTGTGGAGTCCTTAAATAGGCTCTGAAGTCTGTAAACGTTTTTCAGATTATTATTGAATAAAATTCAGAAAAGGTGAGTCTTTGCTCTCTTTTGGTTTTTCAAGAACTGTGAACTTATCAAGGATTCTTCCTTGTGGCGTTCAAACTTTATACCTTTGGTTCGTGATTCTTTATAATCGTTGGGTCAATGTCAACTTATACCATTGGTTCGCGTTTCGATTATAAACGTTGGGTCAGGGTTTCTATCAAATATATGATTTTTAGCTTTCCTAGATTAAATACTCCAATATTTTTGTTGGGTCTCAAAGCGTGTCGATTGAGGTTCGCATCATTTGGCATCAGAGCACAGGTTCTAAAATCAGTTTTCTATCCCTTTATCTTTTGTTTCCTGTTATCATCCTATCCTGTTTCTGTTGTGTTCTTCATTCATCGATCCTATTTTTTTGTTTTTGTTGAAGTGCACTAGGTTAAAATCGTGCACCCAGCTCCCAAAAAAAAAAAAAAAAAAAAAAAAAAAAAAAAGGTGAAAAAAAGGACATCTGAAAGGAAATAGCAAAAAAAAAAAAAAAAAAAAAATTTTGATGAGAATCAACAAGCATTTAAGGATCCATTGAATGTTCCAGTTGGGCCTATTACAAGAGCAAGATCCAAGAAGATCCAAGAAGCACTTAATGGGCTGATTCAAGAGATTTGGGCTGATTCTAACGCAGGATGTTCCAAGCTTGGCCCAAAGGAAGATGAAAGTGTAGTAAATTTAATTCAAGCTATTTGGGGCTGATCTGACTTAATTGGGAGTGATTTATGGCATGAATTAATGACTGATTGACTTTTCAGCTCTGTATCAGTTAAGGCAGATTTTTTCCTATTTTGGATCTGCTAATTTCAGACCAAATCAGCTTTTATTTAGGGTTTTATTATTTAGTACGTTTTTTAGGTATTTTCCTTGTTTTTAGGTGCATTTAATGCTTTTTAGGTCAAACTTGATTCCTGATATGGTAAGGTATCAATTAGGAGTTATTTTAGAATATATTTTCTTGTCTATCAAGTTTTGTGGAGTCCTTAAATAGGCTCTGAGGTCTGTAAACGTTTTTTAGAATATTGTTGAATAAAATTCAGAAAAGGTGAGGCTTTGCTCTCTTTTGGTTCTTCAAAAACTGTGAACTATCAGTTAAGACAGATTTTTTCCTATTTTGGATCTGCTAATTTCAGACCAAATCAGCTTTTATTTAGGGTTTTATTATTTAGTACGTTTTTTAGGTATTTTCCTTGTTTTTAGGTGCATTTAATGCTTTTTAGGTCAAACTTGATTCCTGATATGGTAAGGTATCAATTAGGAGTTATTTCAGAATATATTTTCTTGTCTGTCAAGTTTTGTGGAGTCCTTAAATAGGCACTGAAGTCTGTAAACGTTTTTCAGGTTATTGTTGAATAAAAATTCAGAAAAGGTGAGGCTTTGCCCTCTTTTGGTTCTTCAAGAACTGTGAACTTATCAAGCATTCTTCCTTGTGGCATTCAAACTTTATACCTTTGGTTCGTGATTCTTTATAATTATTGGGTCAAGGTCAACTTATACCTTTGGTTCGCGTTTCTCTTATAAACGTTGGGTCAGGGTTTCTATCATAAATCTGATTTTTAGCTTTCCTGGGTTAAACATTCCAATATTTTTGTTGGGTCTCAAAGCGTGTCGATTGAGGTTCTAAAGTAACGGTGAAAACCTCAGTATGTTGGGCAACCACATTTAGTGTTGATGGAACATATATTCTCAAGATGGAATTCATAGTCTCTTGATGGAGATATAAAATATTCCCTTGAGATAAGTTTAATGGGATCAGTTATTATAGAGTTAGGACTAACCACTTTGGTAAGAAATTACTAAATTATATATTTATGAAATTGGATTTCATAAATATATAATGAATAACTTTAAAGGATTAAACTGGGTACTCAAGGATAAGATGTAGTAATTTACAAAGTGGTAGTCTACATTCATGACTTTATGTTACTACGAATATTTTATGAAAGGGTTGCATGTATAATAAAGTCTTGGGATATAATTTATTAATAAGGCCTATAGTGCAATTATATTTATATAGTAGTATTAAATATAATTAATGGTAACTTTGGACTTGTCAAGAGTTGACGGAAAAGCCCAAGGCCCATCGGAGCTAGTGTCTTATTGGTCCCTTTTGGTCCAACTCCAAGCCACACACTAAAACCCAATTAGAAAGGCCCAATAGGCCAGCCCAATTAGATAATCAGTTAATTATAAAGGGAGAAACATACAGAATTTTTATTAGTGAGATAAGAAACGGTGTGTATGTGAGAGTGAGACACATTTTCATTCTCCCTTTGAAAACTGATTGAGAGACCACACATCTTGGGCATAAAGTGGAATTGGAGTGAAGATTAAAAGTATTCCCAAGGGCTTCTAATATTTGTTTTGAATTTCTCCATACCAAGGTACGCTATCTTGTTCTTAAATTCTGAAATTTACATAGTACATGTTGTCAATCATGAATGAAATAGATCTTTGTTTGTTGCTTCCGCTGTGTGTTTTGTATGAGATACAAAACCAGGTTTTTCTAACATTTTCATCCTCCGTCTATGATTTTTTATCTCTTTTTTGGATAATTCAGGCTTTTTAAGAACAATTATCTTGACCCATTATCTTGTAGATAAATCCCTTAATATAGATCTTGATAAAGTTCAGATTATCCACAATTTTATTGTTATCTAATCATCCCTTTTATTCCTATGCATGCATCTCTATTTTAAACACTAATTATCAACCAATCACAAAATTATTTAATTAATTTTAATTACTTGACCAATCAGAATTAATTTAAATTAATCATGTGTGGTCGACTCTTCCTAGACACAATGTATATGGACTGTGCAAACTTGATGATGCAATATTTTTCGGTCCGATGATCCGATTTGGAAACCGGAAACACTGTTGTGACCCTTAGAATCTTTAGATCATTTTCATGATATGTAATGAATGACATGATGCAAGTAATGCAAAGACAAATTGATGTATGTAATGCAAGAACAAAATGATGCATTAAATGCAAGAACAGAATGATGCATTAAATGCAAGAACAGAATGATGCATGAATGATTTTTTGTTTTTTTTTGGTAGATGAACAGTCATTTGAGTCATTCTCCTTGATTAAATCATGGGTGCAAAATTGAGTGTTTACAGAATGTCCCTTATTGACAGAGCTTGAAAAGCGAATGTCAATGTAAAACAAAGACACTGATTTCAGCGACCATGATTTAATTGAGGTTGAATTTTCAAAGATTGCCTAGCTCTCGAACCTAAAACTTTGGAACATGGAACTAGTGCCTTATCTTTTGACAACAAAATGAAAATACTAGACTTAGCTGGTAGTTGACATAATTCTTGGCCATTGGGGTGACTAAAGTACTTTTCTATCCTGATCTTGAAAATGGGATCTCCTCTACTTCGATCTGGCTTTGGAATTATGATCAAAGGGATCTCCTCTACTTTGATCTGGCTTTGGAATTATGATCAAAGGAATCTCTTACTACTTCAATTTGGGATGGAAATGATGATTAAAGGAATCTCCTCTACTGCGATCTGGAATTGAAGTGATGATCAAAGGGATCTCCTCCACTTCGATGACAATCAAAGGTCCTCCTCTATTTTGATCTAGAATTGTAATGATGATCAAAGGGATCTGGAATTGTAATGATGATCAAAGGGATCTCCTCTACTTTGATGACAATCAAAGGTCCTCCTCTACATTGATCTGGAATTGTAATGTTGATCAAAGGGGTCTCCTCTACTTTGATGATGATCAAAGGTCCTCCTCTAATTTGATCTAGAATTGTAATGATGATCAAAAAGGGATCTCATCTACTTTGGTAATCGGATTTGCTTTCTGCAAAAAAAAAAAGTCAAAATTTAGATTTAGACTTTAACAGATAGGTGCTTCGTGGTCTCACTAATTCTGAGATGTGTGAGTTTCATTTGTTCCTTCTTAATTTGAATTTTATCAAGAAAAAATTTGATTGAAAAAGATTTTATTTTTGAGAAACATTTGATTTTCTGGAAGCTTGGAAGTTTTGAAATTGAAATTTAAAACTTTGAGATTTTTGGGATCTAGAAAATTTTTTTCTTGAACCCAAGACTTAAAATCTGGAATTTTAAGCCTTAGAATTTTGAACATTGAGGCTTGGGATTTTGATCATGAAATCTGAGGTTTGAAAATTTTTCTTCTACTTCTTCTTCTTCTTTTTTCTCTCTTTTTTTTAAAAAAAACTTTGTTTTGTTTTTTGTTTTTTTTTTTTTTTTTTGAGAACTGAAGATTTGGATTTAAAATTTGGGTATTGAGAATGGAAATTTAAAAAATTTGGGAATGAAAATTTTGAATTGAAAATTTGTATTTTTAGAACACACTTGAAGACTTTTGGAAAAAAGATTTTTTTTTGGGTTGACCGAGTCAACTCAGTTTGACTGAGTTGACTCAGCCTTGGCTGAGTTTAAGTGTGTGGGGGGGCCAAAAGTTTGGCCCCCACTTTTAGGGGTGTAATCGGTTCGGTTCGGTCTGTTTGAAGTGCGATTTTCCACCAAACCGAAATTTTGGTTTTACCAAATTTGGCACCGACACCGAACCAAAAGGGAGGAACACCGACACCGAACTGACTAGATTTCATTCGGTTCGGTTAGGTCGGTTTTCAGTTGTTTTCAATTTCTTAGAACCAAAAAAATCAGAGACAAAAAAAAAGCCTATTTCTCTTTACTTTCCCACATTTTCTGACCACTTAAACACGAAGCACCAAGCACCAAGCAAGTAGCAAAAAAAAAAAAGAAAAAAAAAAGGAGAACAGAGAAGAAGCACTGAAGCAGCATGATAGTCTATGTGTTTTTTTGGATAAATTTTCTAAACAGCAAAACAAGAGGGACTATGAGGAGGCCGGCGTAGGGAGGCGGCGGTAGAGGCAGAGATCATGAGAGAGCAGGACTGGAGAGTGGATGTGCTGCCGTTTGTGAGAGGGAGCACTGGTAGGCGCATTGGAGGGGGTTAGGGCAATCGGTAGGGGAGGAGCCGGAGGTGAGGTTGACGACTGGAAAAAACTTGGTGAGAAAAAATGGTGAGAGAGAAAAAAACATGGAGGAGGGGCGGCTGGAAAGAAAAGGGTAGGAGAGTCAGAGCTTATAAATATAAAAGGCTAGGGTTTTAACTTTTAATGGTTTTAAAAAATTAAAAAACCTAAAAACGTTTGGGCGAAGGCTCGAACAATAGAACTTAGTCATTAAAGCCACATCATAGCACTAAGCTACAAACTCCAACGTGTCTTAGTGTTACATAAATATATATCGGTTCGGTTCGGTCTGTTCAGTGCATTAAAATTTGCCACCGACAACCGAACCGAAATTTTTGCATTGGTTCGGTCGGTTTGAACCGGTTTTTTCGGTCGGTTTGAATAGGTTTTTTCGGTTCCTCGGTTTTGTGCACACCCCTACCGACTTCCCTTTTTTCTTCTTATTTTCTTTGCTTCATCTTTCTCTGCCTCTCTTCCTCCATTGTCACTATTCACTCTCTTCTTCCCCTTCGATTTTCTTCTTCACTTCATCATTTCTTCTCACCAAAAAACACTTTTCTAAACTTCTCAAGTCTCCCACATCCATCTCCATCAATATTTCTTTAGATCCTTGTGTTTTGAGCATTTTCTCAAACACCCATTTGGGTGAAAACCCATCTTTCAAATCCATTTTTCTTTGCATCAAGATGGCTTATTCTTCCAAAGGACCTTCTTTCTTACTTTTCATGGTAAGAAATATAATCCAACATTTGATTGACATGAGGAGGAGGGACTTCTTCAAGACCCTAGGACCCATGCTCCATATTGTCATGTAGACACCAAGGTGAGCTTTTCTTTGGTTGCCTTGCTTAGAAAATATGTTGTTGCATGTTTTATTGAAATTTGGGGCATTGCTTGATTGGTTATGTTGGAAAGTGTTGGCTTTGGTGCATTCTTGAAGTATTATTTTTGTGATCATGGTGCAATTTTGATAATGTGGGTGGCTTATGGAATTTTGACAATGTAGGTAGATATTGATGTTGTTGGATGAATTTTGGTTTGGATTTTGGGTGTATTGGCATTCCAAGAAGATCCAAGAAGCACTTAATGGGCTGATTCAAGAGATTTGGGCTGATTCTAAGGCAGGATATTCCAAGCTTGGCCCAAAGGAAGATGAAAGTGTAGTAAATTTAATTCAGGCTATTTAGGGCTGATCTGACTTAATTGGGAGTGATTTATGGCATGAATTAATGGCTGATTGACTTTCCAGCTCTGTATCAGTTAAGGTAGATTTTTTCCTATTTTGGATCTGCTAAGTTCAGACCAAATCAGCTTTTATTTAGGGTTTTATTATTTAGTACGTTTTTTAGGTATTTTCCTTGTTTTTAGGTGCATTTAATGTTTTTTAGGTCAAACTTGATTCCTGATATGGTAAGGTATCAATTAGGAGTTATTTTAGAATATATTTTCTTGTCTGTCAAGTTTTGTGGAGTCCTTAAATAGGCTCTGAAGTTTGTAAACGTTTTTCAGATTATTATTGAATAAAATTCAGAAAAGGTGAGTCTTTGCTCTCTTTTGGTTCTTCAAGAACTGTGAACTTATCAAGGATTCTTCCTTGTGGCGTTCAAACTTTATACCTTTGGTTCGTGATTCTTTATAATCATTGGGTCAAGGTCAACTTATACCTTTGGTTCGCGTTTCGATTATAAACGTTGGGTCAGGGTTTCTATCAAATATCTGATTTTTAGCTTTCCTGGGTTAAATATTCCAATATTTTTGTTGGGTCTCAAAGCGTGTCGATTGAGGTTCGCATCAGAAGCCTTGATAAGTTCACAGTTCTTGAAGAACCAAAAGAGAGCAAAGCCTCACATTTTCTGATTTTTATTCCATAATATTCCGAAAAACGTTTACAAACTTCAGAGCCTATTTAAGGGCTCCACAAAACTTGACAGACAAGAAAATATATTCTAAAATAACTCCTAATTGATACCTTACCATACCAGGAATCAAATTTGACCTAAAAAGCATTAAATGCACCTAAAAACAAGGAAAATACCTAAAAAACGTACTAAATAATAAAACCCTAAATAAAAGTTGATTTGTTCTGAAATTATTAGATCCAAATTAGGAAAAAATCAGCCTTAACTGGTAGAGAGCTGGAAAGTCAATAAGCCATTAATTCACGCCATAAATCACTCTCAATTAAGCCAGATCAGTCCTAAATAGCTTGAATTAAATTTATTATGCTTTCATCTTCCTTTGGGCGAAGTTTGGAATGTCCTGCGTTAGAATCAGCCCAAATCTCTTGAATCAGCCCATTAAGTGCTTCTTGGATCTTCCTGGATCTTGCTCTTGTAATAGACCCAACTGGAACATGCAATGGATCCTTGAATGCTTGTTGATTCTCATCAAAGCTACTGATGATACCAGGAGAACTTTGGAGGAAAATCGTCAATACGATCCTCGCTTTTCTCAAGTCAAGAAGGAAGTACTGAAGGTGGCTCCTTTAGAGGTGGATCGAGAAGATCGTCATGCAGGCGGACTTGGAGTCCTAATGATGCGAACCTCAATCGACACGCTTTGAGACCCAACAAAAATATTGGAATATTTAACCCAGGAAAGCTAAAAATCAGATTTATGATAGAAACCCTGACCCAACGTTTATAATCGAAACGCGAACCAAAGGTATAACTTGACCTTGACCCAATGATTATAAAGAATCACGAACCAAAGGTATAAAGTTTGAACGCCACAAGGAAGAATCCTTGATAAGTTCACAGTTCTTGAAGAACTAAAAGAGTGCAAAGCCTCAACTTTTCTGAATTTTATTCAACAATATTCTAAAAAACGTTTACAGACCTCAGAGCCTATTTAAGGACTCCACAAAACTTGATAGACAAGAAAATATATTCTAAAATAACTCCTAATTGATACCTTACCTTATCAGGAATCAAGTTTGACCTAAAAAGCATTAAATGCACCTAAAAACAAGGAAAATACCTAAAAAACGTACTAAATAATAAAACCCTAAATAAAAACTGATTTGGTCTGAAATTAGCAGATCCAAAATAGGAAAAAATCTGCCTTAACTGATACAGAGCTGGAAAGTCAATCAGCCATTAATTCATGCCATAAATCACTCCCAATTAAGTCAGATCAGCCCTAAATAGCTTGAATTAAATTTACTACACTTTCATCTTCCTTTGGGCCAAGCTTGGAACATCCTGCGTTAGAATCAGCTCAAATCTCTTGAAAACAGCCCCTTCGTCTTTCCTCCCATTTGACCTCCATGAAGTAGAGGAGCCCGGATTTTGAAATGACCGAATTCCTTTCCTTTTAAGCTGTCGTTCCACCTTTATTGCCATGTGCACCATGTCCTCCAACTCCACGTAGTGCTGCAACTCCACCACGTTGGCAATGTCCCGATTCAGCCCATTCAGAAACCTTGCCATGGTAGCTTCTCTATCCTCCTCTACATTTGCCCGAATCATGGCAATCTCCATCTCCTTGTGGTAGTCATCCACGCTCCTATAGCCTTGAGTAAGACTCTGTAATTTCTGATACAAGTCCCTATAGTAGTGACTAGGAACAAACCGCCTTCTCATGATTGCCTTCATTTCCTCCCAACTCTCGATAGGTCTCTCATGGTTTCTCCTTCTGTTCATCACAAGTTGATCCCACCATATAATAGCATAGTCAGTAAACTCAATGACAGCGAGTTTTACCTTTTTCTCCTCGGAGTAGTTGTGGCACTCAAAGATTAACTCCACCTTCTTCTCCCACTCCAAGTATGCTTCTGGATCATTTTTCCCTTGGAATGTGGGTATCTTCATTTTTATGTTTCCTAGGTTCCTATCAGTCCCATCTTGCCATCTTGGATCTCTTCGGAAACCTCCACCACGCCTTTCTCTCCTTGGCACAAACCTGCCTTCATTGTTTAGTGAAGCTTGATCTTCTTCATCTTCAAACTCATCCTCGTGGTAGTCATCAGAATCATTCATGTGAGAACGCCTTTCTTGCCTTCTAGCATTAGGGCCTCTTTGGGGACGCTCCTCACGCAAAGTAGCGATAACAGTGTCTTGCCTATCCATCCGATCCCGAATCTCATTAAACACCACGTTCATGCGTTCAAATTGTTGTTGCATAGCCTGTAAAATGATGGACGACTCCTCCCCTCCTTCCCTATTTGATGTTTCACACCTGAAAGACATACTTTTGAAACAACAGAGAATTGTTAGAAATAATTCCTCACAACACTCCCTCACGTGTTTGCACTCAAATTATGTCACTCCCACTCTTGTTTCACTTTTAAATTGGCTTTTTCCAGATATTAGTCTCACACCCTCTTGCCTTTTTCCACTCTTTGCTTCGCCTTTTCAGTTCTGCAATAAACTAACAAACTTGATCAAGAAATTCAACTTGTAGTGTTAAAACAAATACCAATGGCAAGAAAATGTGAAAGAAACACTAAATCAAAGGAAGAAATACCAAATCAAAGGAAGAAGACAAAAGAAAACAATATTTTGGTCTGAGAGAACTGAAACAACAAACAAATTTTTTTTTTTTTTTTTTGCTATTTCCTTTCAGATGTTTTTTTTTCACGTTTTTTTTTTTTTTTTTTTTTTTTTGGGGAACTGGGTGCACGATTTTAACCTAGTGCACTTCAACAAAAACAAAAAAATAAGAACGATGAATGAAGAACACAACAGAAACAGGATAGGATGATAACAGGAAACAAAAGATAAAGGGATAGAAAACTGATTTTAGAACCTGTGCTCTGATACCAAATGATGCGAACCTCAATCGACACGCTTTGAGACCCAACAAAAATATTGGAATATTTAACCTAGGAAAGCTAAAAATCAGATTTATGATAGAAACCCTGATCCAACGTTTATAATCGAAACGCGAACCAAAGGTATAACTTGACCTTGACCCAATGATTATAAAGAATCACGAACCAAAGGTATAAAGTTTGAACGCCACAAGGAAGAATCCTTGATAAGTTCACAGTTCTTGAAGAACCAAAAGAGAGCAAAGCCTCACCTTTTCTGAATTTTATTCAACCATATTCTAAAAAACGTTTACAGACCTCAGAGCCTATTTAAGGACTCCACAAAACTTGACAGACAAGATAATATATTCTAAAATAACTCCTAATTGATACCTTACCATATCAGGAATCAAGTTTGACCTAAAAAGCATTAAATGCACCTAAAAACAAGGAAAATACCTAAAAAAACGTACTAAATAATAAAACCCTAAATAAAAGCTGATTTGGTCTGAAATTAGCAGATACAAAATAGGAAAAAATCTGCCTTAACTGATACAGAGCTGGAAAGTCAATCAGCCATTAATTCATGCCATAAATCACTCCCAATTAAGTCAGATCAGCCCTAAATAGCTTGAATTAAATTTACTACACTTTCATCTTCCTTTGGGCCAAGCTTGGAACATCCTGCGTTAGAATCAGCCCAAATCTCTTGAATCAGCCCATTAAGTGCTTCTTGGATCTTCTTGGATCTTGCTCTTGTAATAGGCCCAACTGGAACATTCAATGGATCCTTAAATGCTTGTTGATTCTCATCACCTAATGATGTATGACTCGTGTTTTTATTTTTCCTGCAAAGTAGAAGGAAGTGTTCCTTAGAAAATCTTGTATTAATTTCCATGTTTCATCTCTTTTCCCTTTGGATCATGTAGAGACTTTAATTAAGATAAGTTTAGATTTCAACTGATGAGATCTTGTAGTACCAACTTAAACTTATCTTGATTAGCTCAGTTGGAATCTGCACTTGCTTAAATGATGTGGAGCCGAATGCCCCTAGTTTAAAAGTGAATGCATGATTTTTTTGAAATCTTAGTTATGAAAATCTTTTAGAAAAATGATGGTGGCGCTCCCCCAAATTTTTTTTTTTTTTTTAAAGATAAAATAAGCCATGGGCGAATGCCCCTAGTTTAAAAAATAATGCGTGAACTTTGGAAATCTCAATGATAAATTTTTGAAAAGAAGTTGATGATCTTTTTTTGAAAATTGCATGAGGTATGGGCGAATGCCCCTAGTTTGGAATATGAATTCATGAATCTTTGAAAAAACTTGATTTGATCAATTTTTGGAAAACAATGATGCAAGTGATGAATTTTTGAAAACAAATGTGTTAGATATGACAGAATTTCCCAGTTTGACTAAAAAAAGAAAAAAAAAAAAAATCTTTTTTAAGTGTCACATGGTCTTTAAAAATTACCCGAGAATGTAAAACTGTATGGAATTGCATAAGTGTAGGACCAGGGGGCTGCACGCCATTTTAAAAGTGTCGTTCGGCATTTCTAGAGTGCGGAATGGCACTAGACCATGTTATGGTGTTTGCGCCATGGTGGGCCAATTACTTATGATTTTCCAATGCATGTTTTACATTTTCGCATTTTTTGAAAAAACGTTTACTTCATTTGTGATCATGAAACTGTTAGGATTAGTGCCCTTAAATCCTATTGTATGATGCTATGTATGATATTATGTATGACATTATGTATGACATGATGTATGACTTAATATTGTGATTGATAAAGTTATTTTATTATTATCTAAAATAATGGTAACATGAATATGAGACATTATCATATAGTCCATGAGATGCATTGTATGTGATTTATGTGAAAAGTCACAGAAGATGTAAATCACAAGTTCTTTGTAAACTCAGAATTTATAGTTCGTAGTCGGTGATGAAATTGGGCATTTCATCTGTGAAGACTATAACGTGTCAACTAAGATAATTTGTCTTGATCATGGAAGTGGAGATTTCTAGTTGATGATATGTTTTAAGAGTTAAAACATATTGAACAGGACCGCTGTGAGATTTATTGTTCTCCTAATGACTGTCAAATGAATAATAAATCTCACGACTTCTATTTGCATGAACTCTTAATCCTGAGAGAATAATGGACCTGATCATGAAGTGTAAGTTGCTTTGATATATCAGGAGTGAGACCTGAAGTGACGGTCAAAACCTCAGTATGTTGGGCAGCCACATTTAGTGTTGATGGAACATATATTCTCAATATAGAATTCATAGTCTCTTGATGGAGATATAAAATATTCCCTTGAGATAAGTTTAATGGGTTCAGTTATTCAGAGAGTTAGGCCTAACCACTTTAGTAAGAAATTGCTAAAGTATATATTTATGAAATTGGATTTCATAAATATATAATGAATAACTTTAAAGAATTAAACCAGGTACTCAAGGATAAGATGTAATAATTTACAAAGTGGCAGTCTACATTTATGACTTTGTGTTACTACGAATATTTTATGAAGGGGTTACGTGTATAATAAAGTCTTGGGATATAATTTATTAATAAGGCCTAGAGTGCAATTATATTTATATAGTGGTATTAAAATAATTAATGGTAACTTTGGACTTGTCAATAGTTGACGGAAAAGCCCAAGGCCCATTGGAGCTAGTGTCTTATTGGTTCCTTTTGGTCCCACTCCAAGCCACACACTAAAGCCCAATTGGAAATGCCCAATAGGCCAACCCAATTAGATAATCAGTTAGTTATAAAGGGAGAAACATACAGAATTTTTATTAGTGAAAAAAGAGAAATAAGAAACGGTGTGTGAGAAAGTGTGAGATACACTTTCATTCTCCCTTGAAAACTGATTGAGAGACCACACATCTTGGGCGTAAAGTGGAATTGAAGTGAAGATTAAAAGTGTTTCCAAGTGCTTCTAATCTTTGTTTTGAATTTCTCCACACCAAGGTACGCTATCTTGTTCTTAAAATCTGAAATTTACATAGTGCACTTTATTAATCATGAATGAAATAGATCCTTGTTTATTGCTTTCGCTGTGTGTTTTGTATGAGATACAAAACCAGATTTTTTCCTTCAATTGGTATCAGAGCCAGGTTTTTATATCATGATTGTATAGCGTGTGATTGAATTTTAGAATTTAAGAAAACCGTTATCTTTGTCTTTCAATTTTCTGCATCTTTTGGATATAATGAAGAGAATTGCATCACTTGTGTGTGTATATATATATATATATATATATATATATATATATGTATGTATCCTTGTGAAGAATATATATATTTTTGTTGATCAAGTGCCGTGTTCTTAGTTTTGTCCATGGAGATTTTAGTTATCAAACAGTTTCGGATTGAAAGGCATTGTTTTGTGGCCCACGGTATCTTTGTGATACACCAAGACGGAATGAAACATGCTCAGTATATGTTGAAACAACTGTTTTATAATTGTTTTTGTTTGCACCGCTTGGCCTATTGTTTTCATGGCATGGATTTAATGCAATTGCATGGCTTCCATGGCTTGACTTTAATTGGCTTGGTGAATGTAATTGCATGGCTTCCATGGCTTGACTTTAATGCTTGGCTATCTTGTGTTTTAAGAGATTGAATTCCTATAAAGCATTCTAAGCATCTGAAGGTTACGTGTGTGCATATAAATATATGAATCCTTGGTTGGCATTTAGTGCATGTTTTGGCTTTTTTGACATTATTGTCATGTACTTTGCTTTGACATTATTGTCATGCAAACAACCAAGCCATGCATTCCGTACCATATATATATATATATATATAATGTAATAATTATATATTATATATATTAATTTGTATATTATATTATATATAATATAATATAGATTTTTATATATAATATGGGTTTTTATTACGTTATATATATTTATATTTGTTAATGCTAGTTTAATGAAATTTATTGCTAATGAGATTATGATTTTTTTTTTAACGTGTCTAGCATTATTATAGTTCTTAATCTTAAAAACCTTTATTTTAAAATATCTAGTGGGAGAGAGATTCAAGGGTTGGATCTCACGGCCTCCATTGTTGGTTCATAGTAGTGTGAAATATATACTTTGTCTTTGCCTTGAGCTTAGCATTCTATGCGGAGAGTATTCATTTCACGGTTCTGCAAGATTGAATTTCCTGGTTTATAGTGGTTTGATAAACACCTTGTCTTAGCTTCGAGTTTTGCATTCCATGCGGAGGGTGTTTTATCATAGTACTACAAAATAAGTCTGTTAAAGGGATGAAATGTGGTTACACATGATTCTAGACAATAGTATACACTAGACTAAGTATTATAGTATCCTCTATACTGAGTTCTTACTATTATTACTTAGAGGCTAAATATAAAACGGCATATTATTAGTATTTGATAAGAGTTATCATAATACTACTAATAATGAGAATAATTCTCAATCAATCATAGTATTTTATCTTCACTCTATGCTGAGGGATATTGAATATGAGATTGGGTTGTCGTTGCATATATTATTTTATGGTTTTATTAAGGTTCCATATTATATGCTTTTATGCTAAATTGATAATGTCCAATTTACTTATTATATTCATGTTTATTATTTTTAGATGAGAATCAACAAGCATTCAAGGATCCATTGCATGTTCCAGTTGGGCCTATTACAAGAGCAAGATCCAAAAAGATCCAAGAAGCACTTAATGGGCTGATTCAAGAGATTTGGGCTGATTCTAACGCAGGATGTTCCAAGCTTGGCCCAAAGGAAGATGAAAGTGTAGTAAATTTAATTCAAGCTATTTAGGGCTGATCTGACTTAATTGGGAGTGATTTATGGCATGAATTAATGGCTGATTGACTTTCCAGCTCTGTATCAGTTAAGGCAGATTTTTTCCTATTTTGGATCTGCTAATTTCAGACCAAATCAGCTTTTATTTAGGGTTTTATTATTTAGTACGTTTTTTAGGTATTTTCCTTGTTTTTAGGTGCATTTAATACTTTTTAGGTCAAACTTGATTCCTGATATGGTAAGGTATCAATTAGGAGTTATTTCAGAATATATTTTCTTGTCTGTCAAGTTTTCTGGAGCCCTTAAATAGGCTCTGAAGTCTGTAAACGTTTTTCA
>NC_134024.1:32191554-32206554 GCF_040712315.1 Castanea sativa | reverse complement strand
AGCCCATTAAGTGCTTCTTGGATCTTGTTGGATCTTGCTCTTGTAATAGGCCCAACTGGAACATGCAATGGATCCTTGAATGCTTGTTGATTCTCATCAACAAAGCATGACATACATGAGACTTCCCACAACAGAAGCATAGAGAACTTGTCTCATCAAATTTCTTTCCTCTTGAGTATTAGGCCTTTGGTCATTAGACAGAGGAACTCCATGTCTAAAAGAAAGTAATCCTTTCTTGGAGTTTTGTGTGCTAAACTGTTCTTGAACTTTATCTATATATCCAGCTTATGACAAACCTAACATCATATTCTTTCGATCTCGCCAAAGCTTGATCCCTAGAATATAGTTAGCTTTGCCCAAGTCCTTCATATCAAATTGGCTAGACAACCAAACCTTTACTAATGACATTACCCCTATATCATTCCCAATGAGTAGAATATCATCAACATAAAGCACTAGGAACATTACTACTTTGTCTTGATATCTCTTGTACACACATGGTTCATCAAGATTTTGTTCAAAACCAAATGATTTGATTGCCCGATCAAATCTGATGTTCCATGACCTAGATGCTTGCTTAAGTCCATAAATAGACATTTTCAACTTGCATACCATATGCTCTTAGTTCTTTGCTATGAAACCTTCCGGTTGCAACATGTAGATTTCTTCTTCAAGATTGCCATTAAGAAATGTAGTCTTGACATCCATTTGCCAAATCTCATAAACATAATGAGCAGAAATGGATAAGAGAATTCTGATAGATTTAAGCATGACTATTAGCAAAAACGTTTCATCGTAGTCAATGCCTTCCTTTTGTGTATACCCTTTTGCCACTAGTCTTGCTTTAAAGGTTTCAACTTTTCCATCTATCCCTCTCTTCCTCTTGTAAACCCATTTGCAACCAACAAGTTTAATGCCGTTAGGCGCCTCTACAAGATCCCATACATGATTGGAATACATAGAATCCAATTCAGATTTCTTAGCTTGGACCCAATGATGTGCATCTATATCATTCATTGATTCATCATAAGTGTAAGGATCCGATTCAGCCTCTTCTGAGATAGCTTCATAAGCTTCTCCCAAACCTATGAATCTCACAGGAGGCCGAACAATTCTCCCACTACGACGAGGCTCTTGTGTACTAGACATCTCATGAGTAGAATCTTGTGGTGTATCCAATACAACCACATCATCCCTAATTTCATCTATAGGTTGTTTAACTACAGATTCATTCATTTCAGCTAAGACAACTCTACTTCTAGGAGTAAAATTATTCATATAGTCATTTTCCAAGAATTTGGCATTTGTGCTAACAAACACCTTATTATCCTTATGACTATAGAATAAACCTCCAACTGTTCCTTTTGGATACCCTACAAAGAAAACAACTTCTGTTTTAGACTGTAACTTATTCGACTTTCCTTTTAACACATGTGCTGGACAGCCCCAAATATGGAGATGTCTCATACTAGGCTTACGCCCATTCCACAACTCTACAGGTGTTTTAGGAACAGACTTCGAAGGTACTAAATTCAGAAGATACATTGCAGTACTTAAGGCATATCCCCGAAAAGAAATTGATAGAGTGGAATAACTCATCATGTATCTAACTATATCTAAAAGAGTCTTATTCCTTCTTTCTGCTACACCATTTTTTTGTGGAGTTCTAGGTGCAGTCAACTGGGATATAATCACATTTTCAGTCAAGTAATCCTTAAAATCCCCAAGAAGGTATTCACCACCTCGATCAGATCGAATGGCCTTCATGCGTTTACCCAATTGGTTTTCAACTTCAGCCCTAAACTCTTTGAACTTGTCAAAAGTTTTGGACTTCCGTTTCATTAGGTACACATAACCAAATCTAGAGTAATCATCAGTGAAGGTGATGAAATACTCATAACCACCTTTTGCTTGGATTGACATAGGACCACATACATCTGAATGTACTAGTTCTAGCAAATCTTAAGCTCTTCTACCTTTTGTATTAAAAGGTCGTTTAGTCATTTTACCTTCCAAACAAGATTCACAAACTGGAAATTCATCAAAGGCCATAGGCCACAAGAGTCCATCTTTGATAGTCGTGAGTTTATTATTCATTTAATAGTCGTTTGGAGAATAATAAATCTCACACCGGTCTAGTTCAATACGTTTTAACTCTTAAAACATATCAACATACCAACTAGAAATCTCCATTTCCATGATCAAGACAAATCATCTTAGTTGATATGTTATAGTCTTCGCAGATGAAAAACCCAATTCCATCACCCACTACGAATTACAATTTTAAGTTTACAAAGAACTTGTGATTTATATCTTCTGTGACTTTTCACCTAAATCACATACTATGCATCTCATGGACTATATGATAATGTCCCAATATTCATGTTACCATTATTTCAAATAATAATAAAACAACTTTATTAAATACAGCATTAAGTCATACATAATGTCATATATAATAACATACATATCATCATACAATAGGATTTAAGAGCACTAATCCTAACAAGGATCACACTCATGAAATTAATCCAATCGAGTGTACCTGCTCTGATACCACTTGTTGGGAAATATAGACCCCGGTTGATAGAATTAACAAGTTTTAAACCCAAGTTGTTAATTAGGTTTATTATGAATAAAACTTGTTAAAACAAACAAACATCAGTATCATGTCAAGCTAAAGTGCAGCGGAAAAGTAAATAAGACAAGATATGATGACCTAGGAAAACCAATGAAACCAACCAGTTTTACAGTAATAAACCTGGGGGGAAACCTTCCCGAAAAGCAATCCACTATAGTAAAGAGAAGTTTCAGATCTAGTACAAAACCTTTGCCCCTAGACTCTACAATCCCTATAGATGAACTCACAGTAGAAACCTTCTACCGCTTCGAACCTCTCGAATTCTTCAATATATGAACGCCATCCTTTGATGCACGGATCCCAATATGTGACTCACTCCTTTGCACGAATCCTAGTACGTGACTCATTCACCAACTTGAGAAAGAAGAATGTTGGCTACAAAGTTCTTCACTTCATCAACAATGAAGATCAAGAAGCACCCGGTTACAAAACCTTAAGGCGAAAAAGACGCAGTAGCTTTTTTTTAAAGAATAAGGCTTCGGTCACCTTTTGCATATGTTCTCCTTGCATTCTCTTATGTGACGGCCTCTAAAATAAGTCTTATATATGTCTAGGGTTGTGAGAAAAAAAACCATACACAAATACAAAAACATGGGCTGAAAATCAGATCTGAAAATGCTTATTTCCGTAACCTCGATAGATAGCAGATGTCGAGCCTCATTAAACCTCCATAGATAGCTATCTATCAAGTAGCTGTCCACAGTGTCGAGCTATCTGTCCAGCTTTAGTGGACACCATTTCTTCACTTGTTTCTTGGTCCAATCTTCATGGTTTTAATACTAAACTTGAACAACATGTTCTTTGAAGTATTAAACACATCCTAGATCCACCCAAATACAAGAAAAGTGCATTTTGTCAAAGGATTAGCCAACTTCATAAAATATGTCCTTAACAATCTCCCCTTTGGAAATCCGTGACCAAACCACAACAAACAAATGAACATATGAGAGAAGTCATAAATCACTCAACTCATGTGCGCACTTGTTGGATACAATAAAATCTATCCTAACACAAACTCTTGAAAATACATCAAGGCATCTTTGTGTGAAGCAGAAATAATAGATTGCATACAAAAATAAGAAGCATGTGTATAAAGAAAGAAAAGAAACAACACATGTAGAGGTAGGTGAAAAAAACATACATCATCACATATATATCAAAGATAAGCACAATGTATGTAAACATGGTCACAAGACCTAAGGAATAAGAAGAAGAAGCTAAAAGTAGCTCTAACAACAACAAGGAGGTAAAAACTCCCCCTAACAAGATGAAACACATCTCCCCCTTACAAAGGAATGTATTTCTCCCCCTAATTTGTAGAATTTTAAAGAAAGAAACCACAAATTCTCCAATTTCTCCCCCTTTTTGTCATGATTGACAAAGGGTATAAGAAGCTATAAAGCCTCGCTCGAGAAACATAAAGATGATCACAAAGGATCATGGAGGCATAAAGAATCCATAAAAATGCCTTATTGTAATGAAACAAGATGCTCTGGATGACAAGATAAAAGAAAGATGCAAAACATGTGAAAAGCAATGCATGCAGAGGATCGAGAGGCGTCGAGAAGCTTTCGAGCATACCTCAATGGATCGAATAGCTATCGAGAAGCTATCGAGGGGACAGGAACTTTCTCGATCGATCCACTTATTTATCGAGAGGTGTCAAGATTGCGATAAAAAATCGACTGAAGATCTCGACAGATAAGCCAGGTATCGAGAGGTGTCGAGAAGGTGTCGAGATGGCTTAGAACCAGTTTTTCAAGAAGGGAAAAACACAGATATGAATGCAATCAAACATGCAACTCAGCCAAAGATCCAACCAACATTTTAACCTCTCAATATCATCTCTCAATCAACAAAGAGTTAAGCATTTAGATCCCAAAAACACACACACACACACACACTAAACAAGTTTAACCAATTTTATATTTCAAAAACAAGTTAAGACAGTTTAGTGAGAATACATTAACGTATGTAAATCTTGTGATGACCAAATCACATTGTACCTGCACATGTATCAAGAGTAGCAAAGAATATTGTGTGTTGTGTGTGAAAAAGTATCGCAAGATTGCATAAATGTCTCTATGTTATGACGATTTGAGATATGATAAAATCACTTTAACTCACACACAATCATAACTGAGTTTGTGAGTTGCCCAAACAAGTGCTACACATATCTTCTCTAAGGGTGAGTATTTTTCTTCATAAGGCAACATCTTCTTGCTAATGTAGTAAATTGCATTCTCCTTCCTAGTCTCCTCTAGGTATTGAGCAAGTAGAGCTCCCATTGCTGTATCTATAGAGGTGAGATACAACAACAATGGCTTTTCTGGTGCTGGTGGGACAAGTATTGGTGGTTTCATCAAATAACTCTTGATCTTCTTAAAGGCTTCTTGACATTGTTCATTCCGCACTGTAGGGACTTCCTTCTTAAGCAGTTTGAAGATTGGTTCACAGGTCATGGTGAGTTGGGCTATGAACCTGTTGATGTACTGTACTCTCCCTAAAAATCCTCGAATCTCCTTTTCAATTCTTGGAGGCTTCATCTCCACTATTGCCTTGATTTTTTCCAAATCTAAACCTCTTTAGCTTACCAAAAAACCTAACAATTTTCTGGATGTAACTTCGAAAGTGCATTTCTTGGGATTTAATCGCAACTTGTAGAACCGGATCCTTTCAAAGAACTTCCTCAAAGCTAGTATGTGCCCTTCATGGTCTTTGGACTTAACTATCATCTCATCAATATAAAGTTCTACTTCCTTGTGGATCAAATCATGCAACAAAGTGGTGGCTGCAAGTTGGTAAGTAGCACCAGCGTTTTTAAGGCCAAATGGCATAATCTTGTAGCAGTATGTCCCCCATGGTGTGATGAAGGAGGTTTTCTCCATAGCTTCTGGAGCCATCTAGTTGTATCCTGAAAATCCATCTATAAATGATAGTAGGGCATGGCCCGCAATGTTGTCAACCAGGACGTCAATGTGAGGCAAAGGGAAATCATCTTTCGGGCTGGCTATGTTCGGATCTCGAAAATCTACACACATTTTGACCTTCCCATCTTTCTTTGGTACCAGAACCACATTAGCTAACCACTCTATATAGTTGACCACCCTTAGGAATCCAGCATTGTACTGCTTCTCCACTTCTTCCTTGATCTTGAGAGTCCACTCTGGCTTCATTCTTCTCAATTTCTGCTTGACTGGTTTCATGGTTGGATCTATTGGAATGTAGTGCTATACTATATCTATATCAATCCCAAGCATCTCTTCATATGATTAGGCAAAGGCCTCCTTGATTTCTATCAATAGTGCCACTAATGCATCTTTCTCTGAAGTGGTTAGGGTATTGCCCACTTGGATTATTTTGGGCTCATCCTCAATTCCCAGGTTAATAGGTTGGGTTTATTCTTTTATAAGTTCTAGGTATCCATGTTTTAATTCCTTATTATTAAGAGTTTCTTTACCAATTTCAGAAATAAAAACATTCAAAGCCAACAAATAAGCCGAATCAAAAATCATATTAAAAGAAAAAGAGTTCTCAACAGACTCAAGAAACCTGACAGACTCAACTAAAGCAGACTTAACTAGAAAACTATCACAAATAGATGTAACAGGAATAGAAATACTATCGAAATAGACTCAATAGGAACAAAAACGATATTTTTTGGTAAGGGCGACTGGCTCAGCATTCTTGATCTTCTTGGCAAAGGTGACTGACTTACCGGTCTTATCTTTCTCACAAAGTCCTCCATGGGGTGGGCGGCTCCCTCCCATGCCCAGTTTTTCAACTTGATCGTGGCTTCCACAATGGCAGGTGGCTCCTAGTAAGCTCCTTCTTCCCTTAGCATCAGTACTACAGGATCTACATCCATATGATCTATAGCTTCTTCTTCAATCTCCATGTCTATAGGCTTGTCGGTCACAAAAGCATCCAGGCGCTAAATGCTATCCATCCATTCATCAAACAGGTTGTGCTTGCCTCTATTGCCCAAGTCAGCGACTTGAGGGAGATGTTCTGGCTTGCCTTCTTCTTCCTTCTCATTACTCTGTTTAGCATTCTTAAATGCCATGATTTTGAGACTGTGGACCATCAGCTTATGGTCTAGTGCGGCTAACCTGGCATTTATATCATCCTCCTCTTCAATAGTGCATGAACTTGATTCTGAATCATAATACGACCGCAATTCTGGAACTTCTCTTCCATGCTTGTCATACCTTGGGCCAGATCTTAAGCTAACATGAGTGATATCACTCCAATCTGAAAGGTGCTTATAGAGATATTCTTCGTGGTACATTCGATTAGGTTGTGCATTCTCTTCTCTTGCATTTTCTAACACATTCACTAGTCTATATTGATCACTATCAATATCACTCCACCCATTAGCCTCGGTGTCATCTTCAATGTTTTGATCATAATAGTCCACATCATTATCATATTCTTCATAAAATAGGTCTGCATCTTCATCTTCTCTATCACTAGGGGGTTCACCCCAATCATCACCATTATACAAGTTATCATAACTTCTGTTGCTGCTGTCTTCACTATTAGTGCTACTGTCATCATCATCATGTCCACTATCATTGCTGCTGCTGTCACTACTACTATCACTCCTGTCATCGCTTTCATCTTCATCTTCATCGTCACTAGGGGCTACTTCCCTTTCCTCATCTTCGTTATGGGCTCTTAGTTCATACAGGCTCTTCAATGCATGCTGACTAGCTTCCCAATACTTATCGTCTTCTATGTTACAAATAGGATCTCCAAGAAGCATGGTCATGGCATTGGGATCCATGTAATGGGCCCAATCAGTTGGAACCCACGTCGTGTCTTCTTTCTTTAATTCTGGAACCTTGTTGTGGCAGTCAAGTAATATCTCAAATCCAGGTACCATTGTCTTTATCATAGGATCAAAATCTTGGTTTAAGGAATCCCCAATAACATTGACTCTCTCTAGCTTTTACAAACTTCACATTCAAGGTAGAAGTGTAGGGCTTCAGAGGTTCGGGAGAACAAGGAAGTCCTTTTGCTTTAGCTTTGGCTCGGGCCATCTTTCTCACTTCCATCTCTAGCAAATCATCATCAATGGGCTTAGAGCCTAGCCCAAAAGGTGGTGTGGCAGTAGAGATCATCGGGTCCTGAATTCATCCCCAAATTCATCCCCGGAAGATAGTTCATTCTCCCCATCATCGCTACCACATTGTTGTTACCATAAGGAGCAAAGTCCATCAGAATCTTCTCAACCTCTCCCCCTCTCTTTTCAAAATTAGGTCTTTCAATCATGAAGCCATCCAAGGTCAATGGCTCTTTCTCGAAATCAATACCATAAACAGGTTTAGGCATAGTCAAAGTATCCCCAAAGATGGTCACAATAGCTCCTTCATGTGGAAACTGAACCTTCTTTTGATGTAGGGAAGAAGGTACGGCCTCTATGTCATGAATCCGAGGTCGCCTAAGGAGTGATGAGAATCAACAAGCATTCAAGGATCCATTGCATGTTCCAGTTGGGCCTATTACAAAAGCAAGATCCAAGAAGATCAAAGAAGCACATAATGGGCTGATTCAAGAGATTTGGGCTGATTCTAACGCAGGACATTCCAAACTTGGCCCAAAGGAAGCTGAAAACGTAATAAATTTAATTCAAGCTATTTATAGCTGATCTAGCTTAATTACGAGTGATTTGTGGCATGAATTAATTGCTGATTGACTTTCTAACTCTGTATCACTTAAGACAGATTTTTTCCTATTTTGGATCTGCTAATTTCAGACCAAATCAACTTTTATTTAGGGTTTTATTATTTAGTACGTTTTTTAGGTATTTTCCTAGTTTTTAAGTGCATTTAATGCTTTTTAGGTCAAATTTGATTCCTGATATGGTAAGGTATCAATTAGGAGTTATTTTATAATATATTTTCTTGTTTGTCAAGTTTTATGAAACCCTTAAATAGACTCTGAAGTTTGTAAACGTTTTTCGTGATATTATTGAATAAAAATCAGAAAAGGTGAGGCTTTGCTCTTCTTTTGATTCTTCAAGAACTGTGAACTTATCAAGGATTCTTCATTGTGGCGTTCAAACTTTATACCTTTGGTTCGTGATTCTTTATAATCATTGGGTCAAGGTCAACTTATACCTTTGGTTCGCGTTTCTCTTATAAACGTTGGGTCAGGGTTTCTACAAAAATATGAATTTTAGCTTTCTTGGGCAAGTATTCCAATATTTTTGTTGGGTCTCAAAGCGTGTCGATTGAGGTTCGCATCATTTGGTATCAGAGCACAGGTTCTAAAATCAGTTTTCTATCCCTTTTATTTTTTTGGTTTCTTGTTATCATCCTATCCTATTCCTTTTGTGTTCTTCATTCATCGTTCTTATTTTTTTGTTTTTGTTGAAGTGCACTAGGTTAAAATCGTGCACCCAGACCAGAATATCGTTTTCTTTTGTCCTCTTCCTTTGATTTAGTGTTTCTGTCATTCTTGCCGTTGGTATTTGTTTTTACACTACAAGTTAAATTTCTTGATAAACTTTATTAGTTTAATGAAGAACTGAAAAGGCGAAGTTACGAGTGGAAAAAGGCAAGAGAGTGTGAGACTACTATCGGGAAAAGGCCAATTTAAGAGTGAAACACGAGTGGGAGTGACAGAATATGAGTGCAAACACGTGAGGGAGTGTTGTGAGGAATTATTTCTAACAATTCCCTGTTGTTTCAAAAGTATGTTTTTCAGGTGTGAAACATCGAATAGGGAAGGAGGGGAGGAGTCGTCCATCATTTTGCAGGATATGCAACAACAATTTAAACGCATGAACGTGATGTTTAATGAGATTCGGTATCGGATGGATAGGCAAGACACTGTTATTGCTACTTTGCGTGAGGAGCGTCCCCAAAGAGGGCCTAATGCTAGAATACAAGAAAGGCATTCTCGCATGAATGATTCTGATGACTACTATGAGCATGAGTTTGAAGATGAAGATAATCAAGCTTCATTGAAAAATGAGGGCAAGTTTGTGCTAAGGGGAGAAAGGCGTGGCAGAGGTTTCCGAAGAGATCCAAGATGGCAAAATGGGACTGACCGGAACCTAAGAAACATAAAAATGAAGATACCAACATTCCAAGGGAAAAATGATCCAGAAGCATACTTGGAGTGGGAGAAGAAGGTGAAGTTAATCTTTGAGTGCCACAACTACTCCGAGGAGAAAAAGGTAAAACTCGCTGTCATTGAGTTTACTGACTATGCTATTATATGGTGGGATCAACTTGTGATGAACAGAAGGAGAAACCATGAGAGACCTATTGAGAGTTGGGAGGAAATGAAGGCTATCATGAGGAGGCGGTTTGTTCCTAGTCACTACTATAGGGACTTGTATCAGAAATTACAGAGTCTTACTCAAGGCTATAGGAGCGTGAATGACTACCACAAGGAGATGGAGATTGCCATGATTCGGGTAAATGTAGAAGAGGATAGAGAAGCTAGCATGACAAGGTTTCTAAATGGGCTGAATCGGGACATTCCCAACGCGGTGGAGTTGCAGCACTACGTGGAGTTGGAGGACATGGTGCACATGGCAATAAAGGTCGAACGACAGCTTAAGAGAAAAGGAAATTGGTCATTCCAAAATCCGGGCTCTTCTACTTTATGGAGGTCAAATGGGAGGAAAGACGAAGGGGTTATTTTCAAGTCCAAAGCCGAAACAAGGAACCGAAAAACAAGGAAATAAATGACCTAAACCTAAAATAACGTTTTTATATAAAAATACCAAAAATAATAAATTACAATAAATAAACAGTAAATTGTGTCCTATATCAGACCCCTCCACTTGAAACAAACTCGTCCTCAAGTTCATCTTTGAAATCTAAAATCTTCCGCTCCAAATAAACAAATACTTCGAATACTTTAATGACTTGATCTGGTTGTGAAATTTGAAGCCTTCATAACGTGTAGCAGAAAATTTCTTCTCATCTACTTTCAATTTATTTGTAATATTGATGAGAATCAACAAGCATTAAAGGATCCATTGCATGTTCCAGTTGGGCCTATTACAAGAGCAAGATCCAAGAAGATCCAAGAAGAACTTAATGGGCTGATTCAAGAGATTTGGGCTGATTCTAACGCAGGATGTTCCAAGTTTGGCCCAACGGAAGATGAAATTGTAGTAAATTTAATTCAAGCTATTTAGGGCTGATCTGACTTAATTGGGAGTGATTTATGGCATGAATTAATGGCTGATTGACTTTCCAGCTCTGTATCAGTTAAGGCAGATTTTTTCCTATTTTGATCGGCTAATTTCAGACCAAATCAGCTTTTATTTAGGGTTTTATTATTTAGTACATTTTTTAGGTATTTTCCTTGTTTTTAGGTGCATTTAATGCTTTTTAGGTCAAACTTGATTCCTGATATGGTAAGGTATCAATTAGGAGTTATTTCAGAATATATTTTCTTGTCTGTCAAGTTTTGTGGAGTCCTTAAATAGGCTCTGAAGTCTGTAAACGTTTTTCAGATTATTATTGAATAAAATTCAGAAAAGGTGAGTCTTTGCTCTCTTTTGGTTTTTCAAGAACTGTGAACTTATCAAGGATTCTTCCTTGTGGCGTTCAAACTTTATACCTTTGGTTCGTGATTCTTTATAATCATTGGGTCAATGTCAACTTATACCATTGGTTCGCGTTTCGATTATAAACGTTGGGTCAGGGTTTCTATCAAATATATGATTTTTAGCTTTCCTAGATTAAATACTCCAATATTTTTGTTGGGTCTCAAAGCGTGTCGATTGAGGTTCGCATCATTTGGCATCAGAGCACAGGTTCTAAAATCAGTTTTCTATCCCTTTATCTTTTGTTTCCTGTTATCATCCTATCCTGTTTCTGTTGTGTTCTTCATTCATCGATCCTATTTTTTTGTTTTTGTTGAAGTGCACTAGGTTAAAATCGTGCACCCAGTTCCCAAAAAAAAAAAAAAAAAAAAAAAAAAAAAAAAAAAAAAAAAAAGGTGAAAAAAAGGACATCTGAAAGGAAATAGCAAAAAAAAAAAAAAAAAAAATTTTGATGAGAATCAACAAGCATTTAAGGATCCATTGAATGTTCCAGTTGGGCCTATTACAAGAGCAAGATCCAAGAAGATCCAAGAAGATCCAAGAAGCACTTAATGGGCTGATTCAAGAGATTTGGGCTGATTCTAACGCAGGATGTTCCAAGCTTGGCCCAAAGGAAGATGAAAGTGTAGTAAATTTAATTCAAGCTATTTGGGGCTGATCTGACTTAATTGGGAGTGATTTATGGCATGAATTAATGACTGATTGACTTTTCAGCTCTGTATCAGTTAAGGCAGATTTTTTCCTATTTTGGATCTGCTAATTTCAGACCAAATCAGCTTTTATTTAGGGTTTTATTATTTAGTACGTTTTTTAGGTATTTTCCTTGTTTTTAGGTGCATTTAATGCTTTTTAGGTCAAACTTGATTCCTGATATGGTAAGGTATCAATTAGGAGTTATTTTAGAATATATTTTCTTGTCTATCAAGTTTTGTGGAGTCCTTAAATAGGCTCTGAGGTCTGTAAACGTTTTTTAGAATATTGTTGAATAAAATTCAGAAAAGGTGAGGCTTTGCTCTCTTTTGGTTCTTCAAAAACTGTGAACTTATCAAGGATTCTTCCTTGTGGCGTTCAAACTTTATACCTTTGGCTCGTGATTCTTTATAATCATTGGGTCAAGGTCAAGTTATACCTTTGGTTCGCGTTTCGATTATAAACGTTGGGTCAGGGTTTCTATCATAAATCTGATTTTTAGCTTTCCTGGGTTAAATATTCCAATATTTTTGTTGGGTCTCAAAGCGTGTCGATTGAGGTTCGCATCAAATTTGTTTGTAGTTTCAGTTCTCTCAGACCAAAATATTGTTTTCTTTTGTCTTCTTCCTTTGATTTGGTATTTCTTCCTTTGATTTAGTGTTTCTTTCATATTTTCTTGCCATTGGTATTTGTTTTAACACTACAAGTTGAATTTCTTGATCAAGTTTGTTAGTTCATTGCAGAACTGAAAAGGCGAAGCAACGGGTGGAAAAAGGCAAGAGGGTGTGAGACTAATATCGGGAAAAAGCCAATTTAAGAGTGAAACACGAGTGGGAGTGACATAATTTGAGTGCAAACACGTGAGGGAGTGTTGTAAGGAATTATTTCTAACAATTCTCTGTTGTTTCAAAAGTATGTCTTTCAGGTGTGAAACATCAAATAGGGAAGGAGGGGAGGAGTCGTCCATCATTTTACAGGCTATGCAACAACAATTTGAACGCATGAACGTGGTGTTTAATGAGATTCGGGATCGGATGGATAGGCAAGAGATTGTTATTGCTACTTTGCGTGAGGAGCATCCCCAAAGAGGCCCTAATGCTAGAAGGCAAGAAAGGCGTTCTCACATGAATGATTCTGATGACTACCACGAGGATGAGTTTGAAGATGAAGAAGATCAAGCTTCACTGAACAATGAAGGCAGGTTTGTGCCAAGGAGAGAAAGGCGTGGTGGAGGTTTCTGAAGAGATCCAAGATGGCAAGATGGGACTAATAGGAACCTAGGAAACATAAAAATGAAGATACCCACATTCCAAGGGAAAAATGATCCAGAAGCATACTTGGAGTGGGAGAAGAAGGTGGAGTTAATCTTTGAGTGCCACAACTACTCCGAGGAGAAAAAGGTAAAACTCGCTGTCATTGAATTTACTGACTATGCTATTATATGGTGGGATCAACTTGTGATGAACAGAAGGAGAAACCATGAGAGACCTATCGAGAGTTTGGAGGAAATGAAGGCAATCATGAGAAGGCGGTTTGTTCCTAGTCACTACTATAGGGACTTGTATCAGAAATTACAGAGTCTTACTCAAGGCTATAGGAGCGTGGATGACTACCACAAGGAGATGGAGATTGCCATTATTCGGGCAAATGTAGAGGAGGATAGAGAAGCTACCATGGCAAGGTTTCTGAATGGGCTGAATCGGGACATTGCCAACGTGGTGGAGTTGCAGCACTACGTGGAGTTGGAGGACATGGTGCACATGGCAATAAAGGTGGAACGACAGCTTAAAAGGAAAGGAATTCCGTCATTTCAAAATCCGGGCTCCTCTACTTCATGGAGGTCAAATGGGAGGAAAGACGAAGGGGCTGTTTTCAAGTCCAAATCCGAACCACAAAAAAGGAGAGATGAAGCTCCCAGTGTCAACAAAGGTAAAAATGAATCCCAGACTCGTAATCGTGATATTAAGTATTTTCGTTGTTTGGGAGTAGGTCATATTGCTTCACAATGCCCAAATAAGAGGACCATGATCGCACGTATTGATGGAGAGGTGGAAACTGAAAGGGAGGAAGATGATGACCAGATTCCATCACTTGAGGATGCTTGTGATGATGAAGTGGAGTATCCAGTGGAGGGTGAGTTGCTTGTTGCAAGGCGTGCTTTAAGTGCCCAAGTCAAAGAGGATGACATGGAACAACAAAGGGAGAACATTTTTCACACTAGATGCCACGTCAACAACAAGGTATGTAGTATGATTATAGATGGGGGGAGCTGTACTAATGTGGCTAGTACTACTTTAGTTGAAAAATTGAATTTACCTACCTTGAAACACCCTAGACCAAATAAGTTGCAGTGGTTGAATGATTGTGGAGAAGTTAAGGTAAATAAGCAAGTACTGGTTTCTTTTTCAATTGGGAGGTACAAGGATGAAGTCCTTTGTGATGTTGTTCCAATGCAAGCGGGTCACATTTTATTGGGTAGGCCATGGCAGTTTGACAGGAGAGTTGATGAGGACACAATTTACTGTTTAATTATTGTAATTTATTATTTTTGGTATTTTTATGTAAAAACGTTATTTTAGGTTTAGGTGATTTAATTCCTTGTTTTTAGGTGCATTTAATGCTTTTTAGGTCAAATTTGATTCCAGATATGGTAAGGTATCAATTAGGAATTATTTTAGAATATATTTTCTTGTCTGTCAAGTTTTATGGAGCCCTTAAATAGGCCTTATGCTTGTAAACGTTTTTCAAATAATATTATTGAATAAAAAATCAGAAAAAGGTGAGGCTTTGCTCTTCTTTTGGTTCTTCAAGAACTGTGAACTTATCAAGGATTCTTCCTTGTGGCGTTCAAACTTTATACCTTTGGTTCGTGATTCTTTATAATCATTGGGTCAAGGTCAACTTATACCTTTGGTTCGCGTTTCGATTATAAACGTTGGGTCAGGGTTTCTATCGTAAAATCTGAATTTTAGCTTTCTTGGGCAAGTATTCCAATATTTTTGTTGGGTCTCAAAGCGTGTCGATTGAGGTTCGCATCATTTGGTATCAGAGCACAGGTTCTAAAATCAGTTTTCTATCCTTTTATCTTTTA
>NC_134024.1:32161554-32186554 GCF_040712315.1 Castanea sativa | reverse complement strand
CTTTTTGCTCTTTTTTTCACTTTTTTTTTGGATGATAATGGAAAACAAAAGATAAAGGGATAGAAAACTGATTTTAGAACCTGTGCTCTGATACCAAATGATACAAACCTCAATCAACATGCTTTGAGACCCAACAAAAATATTGGAATATTTAATATCAAATTATGCGAACTTCAATCGACACGCTTCGAGACCCAACAAAAATATTGGAATACTTGCCCAAGAAAGCTAAAATTCAAATTTTTAATAGAAACCCTGACCCAACGTTTATAAGAGAAACGCGAACCAAAGGTATAAGTTGACCTTGATCCAATGATTATAAAGAATCACGAACCAAAGGTATAAAATTTGAACTCCACAAGGAAGAATCCCTGATAAGTTCACAGTTCTTGAAGAACCAAAAGAAGAGCAAAGCCTCACATTTTCAGATTTTTATTCAACAATATCATGAAAAACATTTACATACTTCAGAGCCTATTTAAGGGCTTCATAAAACTTGGCAGAAAAGAAAATATATTCTAAAATAACTCCTAATTGATACCTTACCATATCAGGAATCAAATTTGACCTAAAAAGCATTAAATGCATTTAAAAACAAGTAAAATACCTAAAAATGTACTAAATAATAAAACTCAAAATAAAAGTTGATTTGGTCTGAAATTAGCAGATCCAAAATAGGAAAAAATCTGTCTTAACTGATATAGAGTTAGAAAGTCAATCAACCATTAATTCATGCCATAAATCACTCGCAATTAAGCCAGATCAGCCCTAAATAGCTTGAATTAAATTTATTACGTTTTCAGCTTCCTTTGGGCCAACTGGAACATGCAATGGATCCTTGAATGCTTGTTGATTCTCATCACTTTTTCTTATTTTTTTGTATAAAAAATAAGTGGCGACTCCACACCGCTTACCTAAAAAAAGAGGTACATTTCAAAGCACCTAAATTTCTTTTTTGAGAGCACCCCAATTTTCTTGATCTCTCATAGTGGCAGTACTCAACCAAACAAACAAGCATGTTCATACGCATTGTTAAAGTAAGATCATACCACAAATGCATGACTTACCTTTACTTACCTTGCAGCGACTCAACACCTATGTCATTATGCATGAGCATGTGAATACATGTTCATATCAAAACAAAAAACAGAAGAGAAACCCTAATTCTAACATGTAAAAAAAAAACAAACAAATAAAACATGTGAAACAGAAGTTTTGAAAGCATAAAAGTACGAAAAAGAAACTAAATACATGTAAAAGCAAAATTTGTATTTGGGTAGATCTAGGATGTGTTTAATACTTCAAAGAACATGTTGCTCAAGTCTAGTATTAAAGCCATGAAGATTGGACCAAGAAACGAGTGAAGAAAAGATGTTTACTAAAGCTGGACACCTCTTGGACAGATGATGGATAGCTGCTCGACAGATAGCTATCTATCGAGGTTTAATGAGGCTTGACACCTTCTATCTATTGAGGTATCTATCGAGGTTACGAAAATTCATATTTTCAAATCTGATTTTTGGGCCAGGCTTTTGTATTTGTGTAGGGTTTCTTTTCTCACAACCCTAGGCATATATAAGGCTTATTTTAGAGGCCGTCATATAAGAGAATACAAGGAGAACAATTGCAAAAGGTGACCGAAGCCTTATTCTATAAAAAAAAAAAGAAGGTACGGCGTCTTTGCGCCTTAGGGTTTTGTAACCAAGTGCTTCTTGATCTTCATTGTTGATGAAGTGAAGAACTTTACAACCAACATTCTTCTTTCTCAAGTTGGTGAGTAAGTCACGTACTAGGATTTGTGCAAAGGCGTGAGTCATGTACTGGGATCCGTGCAAAGGAGTGAGTCACGTACTGGGATCCGTGCATCAAAAGGGTGGCGTTCATATATTGAAGAGTTCAGAGGTTCTAAAGCGGTAGAAGGTGTCTGCTGTCAGTTCATCTATGGGAATTGTAGAGTCTAGGGACAAAGGTTTTGTACTAGATCTGAAACTTCTCTTTACTATAGTGAATTGCTTTTCGGGAAGATTTCCACCCAGGTTTTTTACTGTGAAACTGGTTGGTTTCATTGGTTTTCCTGAGTCATTATATCTTGTCTTATTTATTTTTCCCCTGCACTTAGTTTTGACATGATATTGATGTTTGTTTGTTCTAACAAGTTTTATCCATAATAAATCTAATCAACAACTTAGATTTAAAACTTGTTAATTCTATCAACTAGGGTCTAAATTTCCTAACATAGAGAAATAAAATTAGGGCTTCTGGGCAAGTTCATATGCACACATGAACTTCCTTGTTTGCACATAATCAAGCCTGCCTGCACAGGCAAGATTATAAGTGCATAGGTTTCTGCCAAGAAACCTTAAAAACACAACAGAACTTAAAGCACTAAATCTAACATTGATGCGAACCTCAATCGACACGCTTTGAGACCCAACAAAAATATTGGAATATTTAACCCAGGAAAGCTAAAAATCAGATTTATGATAGAAACCCTGACCCAACGTTTATAATCGAAACGTGAACCAAAGGTATAAGTTAACCTTGACCCAATGATTATAAAGAATCACGAACCAAAGGTATAAAGTTTGAACGCCACAAGGAAGAATCCTTGATAAGTTCACAGTTCTTGAAGAACCAAAAGAGAACAAAGCCTCACCTTTTCTGAATTTTATTCAATAATAATCTGAAAAACATTTACAGACTTCAGAGCCTATTTAAGGACTCCACAAAACTTGACAGACAAGAAAATATATTCTGAAATAACTCCTAATTGATACCTTACCATATCAGGAATCAAGTTTGACCTAAAAAGCATTAAATGCACCTAAAAACAAGGAAAATACTTTTAAAACGTACTAAATAATAAAACCCTAAATAAAAGTTGATTTGGTCTGAAATTAGCAGATCCAAAATAGGAGAAAATCTGCCTTAACTGATACAGAGCTGGAAAGTCAATCAGCCATTAATTCATGCCATAAATCACTCCCAATTAAGTCAAATCAGCCCTAAATAGCTTGAATTAAATTTACTACACTTTCATCTTCCTTTGGGCCAAGCTTGGAACATCCTGCGTTAGAATCAGCCCAAATCTCTTGAATCAGCCCATTAAGTGCTTCTTGGATCTTCTTGGATCTTGCTCTTGTAATAGGCCCAACTGGAACATGCAATGGATCCTTGAATGCTTGTTGATTCTCATCAAACATCCTAACATGCATTTTAAACATAAAACGTAAACCTAGACTATACAAAGATATTAAAACATATTGTAACAAGAAAATAAAGTAAACTGAAAGATTAAAGGGCAAAAAGTAAAAGAAAAAGAAAAGAAAAGTTTAGACTAGATCCCTCAAGTAAAAGCTCTTCAAGCTTGATTTTTTACTGTTCCCCTCAGTCAAATCTATTAACAATTAAAAAAAAAACAGTGATTTGTAATCTTAAACTTAGATATCAAGGCTAGAAAAGGCCCTAATCAAAAGAAAATTGACTTGAGGATGTTTTGTGAAAAAACTCCCTCTTTGATTTACTATTTCTAGTGAATCTTAGTGTTTTCTCATGGGATTTCTGTGTCTTTTGAAAATATACCATGTAAGGCTACTTATAGTGTTAAAATAGGGGTTTAGAACAACTCCCAGATGATGTGAGATTCGTTCCAAACCTCAACATTAATGCAAAAATCTTTCCTTGTATAGTTTCTGGAATTCGCTATACATGCACAAGAATGGGACTACGTATGCATGTAGAAAGTTGCGTGCACAAGCTAATTCTTGTGTGTGCATCGTGAGGGTTTCCTTGGTCTTATTTTTCTAAAAATAGATTTATTTTCTCATTAAAAGTTACATTTTTCATTTTAACATTTCCCAAGACAATTCATCATCTGATTGGGCCTTAAACCAACCTTGGGTCCTAGAATTCAGCATCATTAGGGAACGGGGGCCTGAGTCATAAGGGGTACAAAATGTAGTGTCTACAAGACCCACAAGAGCTCACAATACTACATTACAAGTAGGCCTTCATATCCGGCCATGAAAGATACGATAAAGAGATAGAGAGATATAGAAGAGAAACTTTTATCCGTATATATTTTCATGTAATAGAAAACTATCCATATATTTACTTTGTTAGTTTCTCATCTTTTATGAAAATAATACATCCTTGTATATACTATATTTTTGGGTAAAAGAAAAGTACAACTGAGAGTTTTCTATCCTACAAGCGGTGTAGGCTTGAAGGATAATCAGCGAAGGCGGCTGGGTTGTTGTATCTTTGGGGTGGCATGCACAGTGTTTAGTCCACAACACTAGAAACCCCATAGACGTGTGATAATAGCTTAAAAGTAGAATATTATCGTAGTTTTGGAATGCATTATCACATTTATTCTGTGTTATTCTCACACTTACACACAAATATGAGAGTTCGCAAGTTTTATCTAAGGTTTTTAAGTGGGTTTTGAAGAATTTAGTGAGTCAAAGATGTGTGGAAACATAAAAGGAAAGAGAAAAATCTGTTTGAGCAAAGATGGAAAAAATCCTGGCATGGAAATATTTTGACTAATTTTGGTATTTTGGCCATATCTTTTTACTCCAATATTGGATTGACTTGATTCTTATGACCACGGAAAGAGGACCTAAAGCTCTAAAACTTTGTAGTTTACCAAAACTTCTAAATCTGCTTTATTAAAGCTCAAAACCAACTTCGAAGTTGACCCACTGTTGAAAACGGGAATTGACATTTTATATTTTGCTTTTTGGGAAGCATGTGTTTTAGGGTTTTTAATTTTATAAATTTTAAAGGGATACAAGGGCGGCTACATTTTTGGCTGCTGGGAAACCTTATTTTTCATCAATTTTTGAGAGTTTTTATTTTCTATGCAAGCTTAAGAACCTAAGCCAGGGTTAGCGGTGAATCTCCAATGTTGTAAGTTGTCCACTATTCGATCTAAGCATGTTTTTCACATTTTAATTATTAAAATCAATTGTTCTCTTTTTATAATTATTTTATTAGATTGATATTTGATTTCTAATTTTTTCATAAGTCTATTCTTGAATATTCTTATTGTTAGAATAGGGTTTTATAATCTCTCTAGTAAAACATGGTAATCTTATAGATATTACTTTTGCCACAGTATTGCCTTTAGGGTATGTAATGTTCTTGAGTTTTTCTAGCAAAGTTATTATTTTCTAGACTAAATTGTTGGAAAAATTGATAAATAAAATCAACCAAAGAGAGTTTTATTAATTAAGCTTATTTCTAAATCTTCCAATCGGATAGTTATGTGTTTACTTACCCGATTGGGTACTAAATTGGATTGGTAGTGGATGCTTAACAATATTAGTGGAAAAACCCTAACGCCCTAGTGATTTTAATTATTAAATTTTAACAAACTTTATTTTTACTAAGTTTCAATCATATTTTTATATATATTATTGGTGTTTTTGACATGTTCTTGTTTTCCTTTTCTTGGTGGAATGACAACCTTAGGTACACTACAATTTTCGTTACAAAATTGGATGACATCAATTTTTGGTGCCGTTGCTGGGGAAAAGGTGCAAAGCAAGGAGCACAAGATGAATAGGTTGGCTGGTGTTGAGATCTTCAAACCTGGTAAACTCATTCCTTTCTTTTTAATTTTTCATATGCAAAATAGATATAGGGACGAATATGGTAGATTTGCAAAGATACCCGATACGGATTCCGAGCTCTCTTTGTAAATTTATTTGATTCGTCTAGTTCATTCAGTTCTTTGAGTACATATTCACACACATATAACACCATGAATGAAGATGAGTTGCCCATTAAATCTTTACATGACTACTTGCACACAATACATAATAGTGCACCATCTTGCATTATGTTTCCAGCCAATGTGAAAAACTTTGATTTTAAACTAGGAATGATTCCACTTCTCCCCACCTTTCATAGTATGGAGAATTTGAACCCTTACGACATTAGAGAATTTGAAGAGGTGGTGGCTACCTTCCATAATTAAGTACGAGCAATAGATATAATTAGAGTGAATTTTTTTCTTTTTTTCTTTGAAAGAGAGAGAAAAAATTTGGTTGTATTCATTGAGACCTAGGTCGATTGGGACATGGGGTGAGATGACACGATTTTTTCAAGAAATATTTTCTTGAACATAAAACAAATGCTCTCAAAAGACAAATTTCAAAATTTTCACAAAAAGAAAGTGAGACTTTGTACTAAGCTTGGGAAAGATTTAAAGACCTTTTGAATTTGTGTCCTCACCATGGTTATGAGAGTTGGCACATTCTGAGCTATTTTATGAGGGACTTACCAATAGAGAGCGTCAATTTGTTGAGATGATGTGTGGAATTTTTGCAAAAGACCCTAATGAGGCCATAGAGTATTTGAATGACCTAGTGTAGAAAGTTCATACTTGGACTAGACCTAATAGTGTTGAGAGTACCAATCGGTCTGGAACTAATGCCTCCACTAGAAGAGGAATTTACCAATTGAAAGAGGAAGATAGTTTGAAAGCCCAAATTGTTAGTTTGACAAGAGAGATAGATGCTTTAAAAATGAAAGGGGTTGTTGGCAACAAACAAGCTTATCAAAGTGAGATTCATGAAGAGTGCAAAATTTGCCATGAAATTGGGCATCCTACCAAGGATTGCCCAATCTTGCCTAGTATGATGGGAATGTATGAAGAACATTGTGGGGCCATTAGTAATTATAATAGGCCTTATTCACCCTTCTCTAAGACTTATAATCCAACTTGGCAGAATCATCCTAACCTTTTAGTAGGAAAAATGAGACTCATTCTTCATCACAATCACAAATGCCACAAAGGAATTTTTCCCAATCACTTCCTACATCACATGCATCACATTCACATCCATCTAATTCACTTGAGAACACCATTGTTGCATTCATAGAGGCTCAAAGTAAGACAAATCAAAAGCATGATACTTTGCTCACCCAACTTGCTGAAGAAAATAGGGAGATAAAGAGCCATATTTCTAAGTTGACTAGTTCTTTAACTATAAATGAGAAAGGGAAATTCCATCCTAACGTCTAAGGTCAACATATGGCTCAATGTTTTGAAAAGAATAATTCAAATCTTGAGCAAGCCAATGCTATTACTACTTGAAGTGGAAAAAAAATTTAGATATGCCAATGATAACTTAGGAGCCTAAGGAATTAGACATGAGTAGTAAAGATATTGACTTGCCTAACATTGATGAAATTGTTAAGAGACAAGTTGCTATACCATTTCCTCAAGCTTTAAAATCTTCAAGAAAATTGGACTCTAGCCTTGAAATTCTGGAAAACCTTAGGCAAGTAAAAATTAATCTTCCATTGTTGCATGTCATTAAGAAAATTATATCATATGCCAAAGTAATTAAAGATTTGTGCACAATGAAAAGGAAGCACAATGTCAAGAAGACAACTTTTCTAACAGAGCAGGTAAGTGCTTTACTTCTATACAAGACCCCTCCCAAATACAAAGATCTATTTCATGTATTATCGGGGACCATGGTATTGAGCAAGCATTGTTGGATTTGGGGGCTAGTGTTAATTTGATGGCCTACTCAGTTTATTTACAGCTTGGTTTAGGTGATATAAAACCCACCTCTATGGTGTTGCAATTAGCTGATCGATCTGTAAAAAGACCAAGATGGATGATAGAAGATGTGTTAGTCCAAATTGATAAATTTTATTATCCTGTTGATTTTCTAATTTTGGACACACAATCTGTTGTGCATGCAAATTCTAATATTCCTATTATTCTTGGATGTCCATTTTGAGCTATTGCTAATGCCTTAATAAATTGCATGAATGGACTCGTAAAGCTTACTTTTGGTAACATGACATTGGAAGTGAATATCTTCAATATTAGCAAGCAAATAATGGGAGATGAAGAGTGTGAAACTATGAATTGGCTAAATGCTATTGTGGAAGAAGAATTTAATGAGACATATTTTTCTGACCCTCTTGACTCTTGTCTTTTTAATTCTTATTATCTTGACTCATCCATTAATTCCGAGGTTGTTGAGGTTTTCTCTTTGATTAATGAATCATACATTATGGAAGAGAATGGATGGAAACCACGCTCGAGGAGTTGCTTGAAAGAGAAATACAGTCTCTTCTTTCTAGTGTTGAGGTACCAAAGTTGGAGACGAAACAATTGTCACATGGGTTAAAATATGCATTCTTCATACCAGGTGATACATTTCCTGATGTTATTACTTCTGAATTAACTATAGAGCAGGAAGATGAGTTAATTAAGCAAGTAAAGAAATATAAAGCTACAATTAGTTGGACCGTAGTAGGTATTAAGGGAGTAATCCCTTTGATTTGCATTCATAAAATAATCTTGAAAATGATTCCAAGGAAACTAGGGACCAACAACATAGACTTAACATAACAATGAAAGAAGTTCTTAAAAATGAGATATTGAAATTGTTGGATGCGGGTATTACTTACCCAATTGCTGATGATAAATGGATTAGTCTTATGCAAGTGGTTCCCAAGAAATTTAGAGTTACAGTTGTAAAAAAGAATGCAAATAATGAATTGGTGCCTATCAAACTTGTGACTGGGTGGCAGATGTGTCAAGATAATAGAAAATTGAGTGCATCCACTAGAAAATACCACTATCCATTGCCTTTTATTGATCAAATCTTGGAAAGAGTAGATGGTAATGAATTTTACTACTTTGTAGATGGTTCTTCTAGCTATCATCAATTTGAAATTGATTCAAAGGACCAAGATAAGAGCCTTGTTTTAAATTGGGAAAAGTGTCATTTGATGGTATCTTTTGGAATTGTCCTAGGTCACATTGTTCTTATCATAGCTTAAAAGTACAATATTATCTTAGTTTTGGTAGGCATTATCACATCTATTTTGTGCTTTCCCACACTTACACGTAAATATGAAAGTTTGCAAGTTTTCTCTAAAATATATTCATTACATGTATTTTTCTCTTATAGGAGATTTAAACTAATGAGCTAAGCATGCAGACGTGAAGGCAAGAGAATCTAAAGGTGAAGATCAATTGAGAAGTGGCTTTTGAAGAGTTTAGTGAGTCAAAGATGTGTGGAACTATAAAAGGAAAGAAAAAAATTCGTTTGAGCCAAAGATTGAAAAAATCCTGGCATGGAAATATTTTGACTAGTTTTAGCATTTTGGCCATATCTTTTTAGTTCGATATCAGATTGACTTGACTCTTATGGCCACGGAAAGAGGACATAAAGATATAAAACTTTGTAGTTTACCAAAACTTCAGAATCTGCCGTATTAAAGCCAAAAACTGACCTGGAAATTGACCCACTGTTGGAAAACGGAAATTGACTTTTTATATTTTCCTTTTTGGAAAGCCTGTGTTTTTAGGGTTTTGAATGTTATAAATATTAAAGGAATACAAGGGCAGTCACGTTTTTGGCTTCTGGGAAAGCTTATTTTTCATCAAATTTTGAAAGTTTTTATTTTCTATGGAAGCTTAAAAACCTAAGTTAGGGTTAGGGGTGAATCCCCAATGTTGCGTAAGTTGTCCACTATTCAATCCAAGCATGTTTTTCATGTTTAGATTATTGAAATCAATTGTTCTCTTTTTATAATTGTTTTATTAGATTGATATTTGATTTCTCATTCTTTCATAAGTCTATTATTGAATCTTCTTATTGTTAGAATAGCGTTTTATAATCTCTTTAATAAAATGTGGTAATCTTGTTAGATATTACTTTCGCCATAGTGCCTTTAGGGTATGTGATGTTCTTGAGTTTTTTCTAGCAAAGTTATTATTTTCTAGACTAAATTGTTGGAAAAATTGATGAATATAATCAACTAAAGAGAGTTTTATTAATTAAGCTTATTTCTAAATCTTCCAAGTGGATAGTTATGTGTTTACTTACCCAATTGTGTACTAACTTGGATTGGTAGTGGATGCTTAACAATATTGGTGGACAAAACCTAGCGCTCTAGTGATTTTAATTATTGAATTTTACCAAACTTTATTGTAACAACTCAAGGAAAAGTGCTACTCACATTTGCGCTATACCTCAAAAGACTAGTCACAATTGAGGCTCCTTGCAGTTGTTAATAAAGCCCAGTTCAACTCGGTAAAACCCAATGTGGGATTCATCCCATACCCACACACATCACACAATCAATCAAATTGGGGCATCACAATCTCCCCCACTTAAATCCCTAATGTCCTCGTTAGGGCCCACTTTGTGGGGTAGTGTCTCCGAGCTCACACGGAGTTACCAGGCCGGCTCTAAAACCATATGTAATGACCCAAGGAAAAAGGCTAGCCACATCTATGCTATACCTCAAAAGGACTAGTCACAATTAAGGCTCCTTGCAGTTATTAATAAAGCCCAGTTCAACCTAGTAAATACCCGATGTGAGACTCATCCCACACCCACACACATCACACAATCAATCAAATTGGGTCATCACATTTATTTTTCCTAAGTTTCAATCATATTTTCTTATATATTATTGGTGCTTTTGACGTGTTCTTGTTTTCATTTTCTCAATGGAATGACAATCTTAGCAATACTACAATTTCCGTTACAAAATTGGATGACATTAGCGTGTATCGTCTCAAGACAATGACTTGGTCCACACCTCAACCTTGCTATCTAAAAACATATATGAATTGATGGTAATTATTTTCTTATGTTATGAGATCAATTTGTAGCATCATCGAGGTAATATCTCTCAATTGTTCTCTAATTTTATGGTAAATCTATTTTATATGAATTTTAATCATTTACATGATATGTTGAATGTAATGAAATTCAATTTATTTATCAATTATTGTTTTTAGGAACAACATCAAATGCTCATGTATGCAAGAATGGAATGTCTCAAAACGACTTTTGTCAAAGATTTAACCTTAGAAGTAATATTAGGAAATCCATTTGTGGCTTTAAAAGAAGTGATATTAGGAAATCCATTTTAGGACAAAGGGTGTTATTCAAATATATTGTACCCCCAATAAAAGAAGTGAATCAATTAAAAGAAATGTCAAATTTTTAAAGAAATAAACACAATTACAAAAGAAAGAATTAATAGAAAAGAAAAAAAAATTTGTATAAAGCAAGGAGTAAAAAAAGTCACTAATGAGTGAGAGAGAGAGAGAGAGTTATTATTAGTAGTTCCTCTATTGATACCTAATTTGCACATTTGTTAATATGTGATTGTTTACTTATGCAAGGGTCAAACATCTGTATTTAGCGAAAAGTAATCCAAGTGTCGCTTTCCATGTATCTAAATTAGTGTCAAAGTGTGTGGTCCTGGACCCTTTGATTACTAATCAAAGATTCTGCCGGTGGGAAAAAAGGAGGAGGGCTACCTGCACTATTTACTAAATCTTAAGGAGGGAGTAAAAAAAAAATAGTTTGATAGTCTTACCAATCCCTCGTCCATGACTATAGATATGTTCATAAAAAAAAAATAATAATAATAAAAAAGTCCATATATATATATATATATATATATATATAGCTTATTTATATAGTATTTATCAAAAGATATAATTTTTAATAATTTTTATACTAAATATATGACAACAAGTTAAATGCTATCTTAATTTCAAAAAACTAAAAAGCTAAATTAATTAAGAAAAATAAAAAACAAAAACAAAAAGTCGAAAATAAATAAATAAAGAGTTCTATTAATGGTTACCTTTAAGTATTTGTTAATGTATTCAATCTAAAAAAGTTTTGATACAAATTTTATAGAAAATATAAGAAACGGTTAAAAAAAAGGGTTACTTTTACTTTTTTTATTTTCACCCATAAAAATTTTCTAAAATAATTTTCTAACAACTTCGTCGTTGGTTAACTTTCACGCAAATAAAAGCCAAAGGCACTCATAGTTATAGTTGACATTCAAGGAAACAGAAACTAATATGATGTAGTATATTCTTTTGTTGAGGAACAACAGAAGGAACAGAAATATAGACAAAAGGTTATTATTAGTCTAACATTAAAAATTGAAGGGTCAGAAATAGATCACGCATGTCCACCCATCCCTTTTTATTTCATGCCTTTTTATCCTCTCGTAGTCCGAAAGTCCAAACTCTAATTATGGTTGATCAGTTACGACTACCCGTATAAAAAGGAATTGGGATGGAAAGACAGATTGAAAAAGAACAAAGACACACCTGAAACCTCTCACAAATATTTTCTTACTAGGAAGAAAAATAGTAGTGATGGGGGCGGAGAGAGTGCAAGACATTGCCAAATCTTCAAAGGAAACAATCCCTGATGCGTTCATTAGGTTAGAGACTGAGCAACCTGGGATCACAACTGTCCACGGGGCTGTCCTTGAGGTCCCAACCATTGATTACAGTGACCCAGATGAGGAAAAGGTCCTCAGTGCAATTGAGGATGCGGCTCGCAACTGGGGAATGTTCCAAATTGTGAACCATGAAATTCCTAGCGAGGCCATAGCCAAGTTGCTGGCTGCTGGGAAGGGTTTCTTTGAGCTTTCTCAAGAGGAAAAAGAGGTTTATGCTAAGCCTTCAGACTCTAAGTCCATGGAAGGCTATGGCACAGCGCTTCAGAAAGAAGTGGAAGGGAAGAAAGCATGGGTTGACCATTTGTTCCATAAGATATGGCCTCCTTCTGCCATTAACTACCGGTTCTGGCCTGAGAACCCAGCTTTTTACAGGTTTGAATAATCAATATATATATGGTAGTACGTATCTAATTAATATTATTCATCATCATTAAATATATATAGTTATATATTCTTTAATTTTCTTTTGGTGTTATTTGTTTTTGCACACATTATGAGTTAATCAATTGCTTTTCATGCATTTCGGTGGTGCATCTACGAGTTTGAAGTGAAAAGCATGAAATTATTGTAAAGGATTACAAGGAGAATCTAGTCCTAAAGAAGGCCTAGCTGCTGCCAGCTGGATTTGTTCACTTGAATAGGTTCAGGAATAGGTGCACATTAATGGAATGGGGACGAGAGGCCATGCACGCTGTATATTGATCACGTGAAGCCACTATGATTTGCTTATAGCTATAACTTTAATATGTGGGTTCTAGTTAGTTCAACTGGTAAAATTTTTGAGGGTTATATAAGAGACCTGGGGTTCAATCTCCGCCTATATCAAAAACTGATTGGTATATTAATCTGATGATAAAGAGCTATTATCAAGAGCAGACGTCATAGGTTGAAACTCTCAAAAAAAAAAAAAAAAAAAAAAACCTATAACTCTTACACAGATCTACATTACGTCACTCAGTGTCCATACTTTTGATGCCAAATATTAATATCCACACCTCATCCATGATGTGAAAAAAGTGTCAAAACCGATTGCCTAATTTTGGGAGGAAATAAAAAAAATATTAAAAAGGAAAAAAACTGCAAGAAGGAAAACATTTTAACATCATAAATTATTTCACAATTTTTTTGTGTGATAGATTGTGAGCGGTTAACCATTACTTACACATAAACCCATTATTTTTCTTCACCTATCACATCATAGCTGTGAAAATTTTTGGGGTCCTAGACTTTTTTTTCTTTTTAGCTTCAATTCCTGGTCATTATCATTAGATACATACAATTGCACCTTGGGTAATATTGCATAGCAGAGAATTTTTTTTAGGCAATCAAGCTATATATAATAATTAAAGTCAAAGAATAACATACACATTTATTTATTTATTTATTGTTTATACATGAAATGTTGGTAATTTTGATTTAACATATGATTCTTTTTTTTACGTAAACAAAAATATTTACATTAAATAAGTGCTTATATATTTGCAAAAAAAAAAAAAAAGCAAGTCTTGACATGTCTAAAAATATACAAGTCAATTTAATAGAAATAAAATATAATTAAATCACATATAGTATACATAAAATATATTTTAATTTAATGAGCTATATATTACTTAAGAGTAGTTTTTTAGAATAAAAAAATGCATTAGTCAATAATATAAATGCATTATATATTTTTAGTAAAAATTTAGGAAGCATTATTGAAATTTATGTCCAAGATTAATTTTTTTTTTAATACTAAAAATACAGGGAATGAGGATTTTTGAAATGTCAAGGGAGGCATGGCCCCTAGCCCCCACTCCCTCTGCCATAGATTGCCCCTGAATCCGTTTGTTGGTATTTTACTAATTATCAAACAAAAGGGAAAAAACCCAATTCATTAATTAATTGAAAAAAAGCAACCAAAAAGGGAAGAAAATAGCTTTCACTAATTGGCTCTTTTGCGGATTAGCTTAGCGTGGCTCCATGACCTCCATCCCTTTATTACCTGTGTCTATATGAGAAAAAGTATAACCACAAACTATTTTACGGTATTTTTACAAAATGTTAGTGTCACAAAAAGTTTCACAACATTTACCATAACTTACTATGTAATGAGTAGTGAGTGGTGAAGAAAAATTAGTAAGTCCATGGGTCAACATGTCCACCATTGACAACTTTTTCCACAACTACTTTCTCGTGTTTATATATACATCACCAATTGAACCCAAATATGTTATGGTCGCATTCAATCCCCCTCCAACCAGGTCACTGGAGCTTTTACAACAATTAAAAATTAAGGAAAGTAGTCTTTAATTGATGAAGAAACAAAGCGTTAGCTTTTTTTCATTCTTTCCATGGATGAATGCATATATACAAATCCAAAAAATTGACCTAAATTTTTAGATTCAATTATTACTACGTTCTTAAAGGGTTGTCTGTGTCTGTGATGGCAGGGAGGCCAATGAGGAATATGCCAAGCACCTGCACGGGGTGGTGGACAAGCTGTTCAAGAGCCTATCATTGGGTTTAGGGCTTGAAGGGAATGAGCTAAAGGAGGCTGCAGGTGGTGATAACTTGGAGTACCTTCTCAAGATCAACTACTACCCGCCATGTCCGCGTCCTGATCTGGCTCTAGGTGTGGTGGCTCATACTGATATGTGCACCATCACCATTCTTGTGCCAAACGATGTTCAAGGTCTCCAGGCTTCCAGGGATGGCCGTTGGTATGATGTCAAGTACATCCCCAATGCCCTGGTTATCCACATTGGGGACCAAATCGAGGTATTTTATTCTAAATTTGATGGATATTAGTAATTCAAAAAAAGTGAAACATCTAGAAATGATGCAAAAATAAAATGCCACGGTGAAAAAATAATATGAACCTATCAATTGAGTTTAATCAGGGCAGCTAGATACATTTTAAGGTCAAAGAGAAAAATTTTATTGAGGTTTTAATTTTTTTTCTTTTTTATTTTATGTCAATTAAATTAAATTTATTTAAATTTATATATTATAATATTTTGGCAAAACTATATAATTGGTCCCGAAAATTTATCTGTTGAACGTTTTTGGTCTCTAAAGTTTTAAGTGACTGCTATTCGACCTCAAAGTTTTAAATATGAGTGTTATTGGTCCATCTGTTAACATCTATTGATTTGTTTGCCTATGTATATAACAAAGCAATGACACAGCATGTTTTAAGTGATGTAGCAATCTATTTATTATTTAAAAATTACAGATTACATTGTAAACCCAAATAAGGTGGGTCTTTGACACATCAAACCCATTAAGACTAGGTCTTTCTCCAAATTCAAAGTTCTTGGATTTATTTAGCTTTTCCTCCGTTTTCTTGAAATCCAAACAGGACCAAGAAATATGTCAGTTTCTATACTTTTCAGCTATGGTACCTAAATATTGGTTCATAAAAAGATGACCAAAGTGCTACTAGTGCATTATTGGATCTTGTAATCAAAAACCATGTTGCGTCTACCCACCTTGCCAATTGTGCTACTTCTAGAAGTGAGATAGTTTACTCAATTTAGATTCTAGTTTCTACTTTATGCGTCATCTTCTATTGCTGCTACTATAGCGGCGGAGATCCGAAGTAGCAAAATCATGTACAAAATCCTTATTCTATATATAGTTTTCTAATTTTGAATGAAACATATTTCTAGAACATGTTTGGATTCTAAGAAAGCGAAGAAAAATGGGAAAAAAAAATCCAGAAACTTTGAATTAAGAGAAAGACCTGATTTTGATATGTTGAAGACCCATATTATTTGGGTTTACCCGGTTTTGATGTATATAATGTGATGTGTAAATTTTTAATAATATATATAAGTTGCTAGTGCCACATAACTTAAAACATGCTAAGCCATTACTCCATTTGACATATAGGCAAATAAATTAACGGAAGTTAATGAAGGGATCAATAACACTTACATTTAAAACTTTGAGGACTAGTAGTGTTTATTTGAAACTTTAGGAACCAAAAGAGCTCAACAAGTAAACTTAAGAGCCCAATATTATAGTTCCGCCTTTTTTTTTAATTTAAAATCAATTCTTCTTCTTTTTGAAATGGAAAATTAACAATTGAATTTTTGTATTTAAGTTTTGCTAATATCTCATTTTCAATAGATAATATATAATATACTTAATTTTCTTATGACATAATCAATTTTAAGTAGGATTTTATCAATTTTACTTTTATATTTACAATTGTAACAAGAATTGTCAATAAAATTTAATAAGTGACATACATTTGGGAAAAAAAAAAATCTAAGCTTTCATATAATCAAGGATTTTTATATTCTATCATTTTTTATGGATGCTATATTATGTCTTTTAACATCATTATGATACATTTCATTTTTATCATTAATCTCTCTCTCTCTCTCTCTCTCTCTCTCTCTCTCTGTTTTGATTAAAATATTTCAGTAAACATTTATCATTATAAATATTTACAAATAATAAAACACTATTGACAATATTATAATATGACAAAAAATCAAAGCATAGTATAATAAAATCTGATCTATTAAAGAAATTATTGCAACTTAACTTTAATATCAGATCTCCCAATTGCCTTAATCTATCCAAGAAAATTCAGATTAAACAAATAACTTAATGAATTAATAATAACCAAATCAAGAATAATTTTATGTAAAGAATCAAACATCATGGTTCAAATATAAAATTTAACAAAAAGATTAAAGTTTTATTTATTTTTAAATGAGATTTACTTGACCTTGGGTAAGCCAATCCATAGTTATGAAACTTAAAATCTAATTTTCAATTTTGATTTTGAGAGAGAGATCTAGAGTGTGTGAGATATTGTTTGGTATGTTAATTAGTAAAAGATTAGTTAGCTAATATTGGAATTTTGTTTACAAAAACTAAAATATCAAATTGCTTGGGGAAATTAATTGTCTATGATTAAAAAATATATATAATTTAAGATTTCCATTTGGTTGGGCTGCCATACTCCTATATGTTGGGGGTGATATGGGAAAAATGCACAATCCACATGTTTTTTTAACGAAATCAATTACCATCCTACTACAATATAGGCTTGTCCTACCATTATTATTCTTGAGTTGACCCCGAGTTTGACTATACGGTGATAACAAATTAAAGAAGGCTTAAGTTGCTAATTGTATGGAGCGTTGTCCTGATACCTGGACCTTTTTAGACAGGACACACTCTATTACTCATACTCACACTTTACCACAATTTGCTTAGGTGTTAACTAAGAATTGGATTACTTCACTTCTACATAGCGTGTGCCAAAGGTTATGTCCTTAGATTTGTTGCAACTATTGTATTATTGTAGGTAGACCAATAACTGTATGAGAGAATTATTTTGTGGCAGATCCTGAGCAATGGAAAGTATAAGAGTGTGCTTCACAGGACCACAGTTAACAAGGAAAAGGCAAGAATGTCTTGGCCAGTATTCTTGGAGCCACCATCAGACTTTGAAGTAGGGCCTCATCCCAAGCTCGTTAACAAAGAAAATCCGCCAAAATTCAAGACCAAGAAATACTCTGACTATGTTTACTGTAAGCTTAACAAGATTCCCCAGTAAATGAGAGAATCAATGTACGTAGCTGTGGCTGCGTCAGTGTTGCAACTCCCACAGGTCATATTTTATTGAACTGGTATTAGACTATTAGTTAGTAGCATATAATGTCTTTCCCAAGTCCATTGAAAGCCCTTCGGATTTAGAGTTTGACAACTTTAAGATTTCCCTTTCCCATTTTTTACAATCCCTATTCCAACATTGTGTTAGACTTTCATGTGCTGCGGGTTGGTTAATTAGGGAGTGATTTTTTGTTTAATATTGTGTTTTAAGTAAATAAAAATGGTGTATCTTGTCCATTTAATCTTTTGTCTTTTTGAAATAAAAATGATAAATGAGTTTGTTGAGCCCACCTTACCAATTCTGTGTGAACAGTACGTTTGGAGAAACTTTTTACTTCGAAAACTTATTTGTTTGAAAATTAGTTTAAGGCCTTAAAGTACCTAGAAAAAGTAGAGTTTTAAAAAGGAATAAAGCTTGTTATTAAGTTAAAAGTTTAAAAGAACAATGACAAACACACTTCTTAGTTCTTACAATTCACTCTTCTTGATACCTACCAATTATTGTTTGGAATGAAGAGTACTGAGCTTCGGCTTACATTACAAAACAAAAGATTCCTGTTAAGCAAAAACAAAAAAAAACAAAAAAACAAAAGATTCCAAAAAAAAACAAAAAAAACAATACAACAGTCAAAAGGATTAATTCCAGCAAGGATCTATTGAGGGTTCTTTTTATGTTTCTTATACCTTAAACATGCGTCTTGATGTTATTGGAATAATGCTTAGCCTAGGCTTTTTTTTAAAAAAAAGTTGGGTCTAGCGCTACGCGGAATGGCTTTTAAAGTACCATTCTGTCATTGCCAATTTGTGTGTGCAAACGTTGAGTCCAAAGTCCAAGGGAAGACACTGCAAAGTAGCTTATCCTCTGTTTCTGCCACAGAAGAACTTTTCTCCAGTTTTTGCCACAGGACTGACTTTTTTCAGCTGTGCAGTAAAGCTTTCTGCAATGTAAATAATTACTCTTCATTTTTTTACTACATAGATACTTTTCTACATCCTGCACATAAACAAATCTAAAACCCAAAGAAAATACCCATCAAGCAAATGTTAGCTTACATGGGTTAGCATATTCTTAAATATATACATACATATATCAAATACACTTATACATATTCACATATACATATATAAAATATATGGCAAAACATGAGTTACAATGCATACATGTGCATATGGCAGAATAGTGATTGGTTCGTGCCAATAGTAAAACACATAATAACAAAGAAATAAGAAAGTTTTAGTAGAAAAGGTGATGAGAATCAACAAGCATTCAAGGATCCATTGCATGTTCCAGTTGGGCCTATTACAAGAGCAAGATCCAAGAAGATCCAAGAAGCACTTAATGGGCTGATTCAAGAGATTTGGGCTGATTCTAACACAGGATATTCCAAGCTTGGCCCAAAGAAAGATGAAAGTGTAGTAAATTTAATTGAAGCTATTTAGGGCTGATCTGGCTTAATTGGGAGTGATTTATGGCATGAATTTATGGCTGATTGACTGTCCAGCTCTATATCAGTTAAGGCATATTTTTTCCTATTTTGGATCTGCTAATTTCAGACCAAATCAGCTTTTATTTAGGGTTTTATTATTTAGTACGTTTTTTAGGTATTTTCCTTGTTTTTAGGTGCATTTAATGCTTTTTAGGTCAAACTTGATTCCTGATATGGTAAGGTATCAATTAGGAGTTATTTCAGAATATATTGCTTTCCTGGGTTAAATATTCCAATATTTTTGTTGGGTCTCAAAGCGTGTCGATTGAGGTTCGCATCATTTGGTATCAGAGCACAGGTTCTAAGATCAGTTTTCTATCCCTTTATCTTTTGTTTCCTGTTATCATCCTATCCTGTTTCTGTTGTGTTCTTCATTCATCGTTCTTATTTTTTTGTTTTTGTTGAAGTGCACTAGGTTAAAATCGTGCACCCAGTTCCCAAAAAAAAAAAAAAAAAAAAAAAAAAAAAAAAAAACGTGAAAAAAAAAGACATCTGAATAAAAAATAAATAAAAAAAAATTGTTTGTAGTTTCAGTTCTCTCAGACCAAAATATTTTTTTTTTTTTGTCTTCTTCCTTTGATTTGGTATTTCTGTCATATCTTCTTACCATTGGTATTTTTTTTAACACTACAAGTTGAATTTCTTGATCAAGTTTGTTAGTTCATTGCAGAACTGAAAAGGCGAAGCTACGAGTGGAAAAAGGCAAGAGAGTGTGAGACTAATATCGGGAAAAAGCCAATTTAAGAGTGAAACACGAGTGGGAGTGACATAATTTGAGTGCAAACACGTGAGGGAGTGTTGTGAGGAATTATTTCTAACAATTCTCTATTGTTTCAAAAGTATGTCTTTCAGGTGTGAAACATCAAATAGGGAAGGAGGGGAGGAGTCGTTCATCATTTTACAGGCTATGCAACAACAATTTGAACGCATGAACGTGGTGTTTAATGAGATTCGGGATCGGATGGATAGGCAAGACACTGTTATTGCTACTTTGCATGAGGAGCGTCCCCAAAGAGGCCCTAATGCTAGAAGGCAAGAAAGGCGTTCTCACATGAATGATTCTGATGACTACCACGAGGATGAGTTTGAAGATGAAGAAGATCAAGCTTCACTGAACAATGAAGGCAGGTTTGTGCCAAGGAGAGAAAGGCGTGGTGGAGGTTTCCGAAGAGATCCAAGATGGCAAGATGGGACTGACAGGAACCTAGGAAACATAAAAATGAAGATACCAACATTCCAAGGGAAAAATGATCCAGAAGCATACTTGGAGTGGCAGAAGAAGGTGGAGTTAATCTTTGAGTGCCACAACTACTCCGAGGAGAAAAAGGTAAAACTCGCTGTCATTGAGTTTACTGACTATGCTATTATATGGTGGGATCAACTTGTGATGAACAGAAGGAGAAACCGTGAGAGACCTATTGAGAGTTGGGAGGAAATGAAGGCAATCATGAGAAGGCGGTTTGTTCCTAGTCACTACTATAGGGACTTGTATCAGAAATTACAAAGTCTTACTCAAGGCTATAGGAGCGTGGATGACTACCACAAGGAGATGGAGATTGCCATGATTCGAGCAAATGTAGAGGAGGATAGAGAAGCTACCATGGCAAGGTTTCTGAATGGGCTGAATCGGGACATTGCCAACGTGGTGGAGTTGCAGCACTACGTGGAGTTAGAGGACATGGTGCACATGGCAATAAAGGTGGAACGACAGCTTAAAAGGAAAGGAACTCGGTCATTTCAAAATCCGGGCTCCTCTACTTCATGGAGGTCAAATGGGAGGAAAGACGAAGGGGCTGTTTTCAAGTCCAAATCCGAACCACAAAAAAGGAGAGATGAAGCTCCTAGTGTCAACAAAGGTAAAACTGAATCCCAGACTCGTAATCGTGATATTAAGTGTTTTTGTTGTTTGGGAGTAGGTCATATTGCTTCACAATGCCCAAATAAGAGGACCATAATCGCACGTATTGATGGAGAGGTGGAAACTGAAAGGGAGGAAGATGATGACCAGATTCCATCACTTGAGGATGCTTGCAATGAAGAAGTGGAGTATCCAGTGGAGGGTGAGTCGCTTGTTGCAAGGCGTGCTTTAAGTGCCCAAGTCAAAGAGGATGACATTGAACAACAGAGGGAGAACATTTTTCACACTAGATGCCACGTCAACAACAAGGTATGTAGTATGATTATAGATGGGGGGAGCTGTACTAATGTGGCTAGTACTACTTTAGTTGAAAAATTGAATTTACCTACCTTGAAACACCCTAGACCATATAAGTTGCAGTGGTTGAATGATTGTGGAGAAGTTAAGGTAAATAAACAAGTACTGGTTTCTTTTTCAATTGGGAGGTACAAGGATGAAGTACTTTGTGATGTTGTTCCAATGCATGTTCCAGTTGGGCCTATTACAAGAGCAAGATCCAAGAAGATCCAAGCAGCACTTAATGGGCTGATTCAAGAGATTTGGGCTGATTCTTACGCAGGATGTTCCAAGCTTGGCCCAAAGGAAGATGAAAGTGTAGTAAATTTAATTCAAGCTATTTAGGGCTGATCTGACTTAATTGGGAGTGATTTATGGCATGAATTAATGGCTGATTGACTTTCCAGCTCTGTATCAGTTAAGGCAGATTTTTTCCTATTTTGAATCTGCTAATTTCAGACCAAATCAGCTTTTATTTAGGGTTTTATTATTTAGTACGTTTTTTAGGTATTTTCCTTGTTTTTAGGTGCATTTAATGCTTTTTAGGTCAAACTTGATTCCTGATATGGTAAGGTTTCAATTAGGAGTTATTTCAGAATATATTTTCTTGTCTGTCAAGTTTTGTGGAGTCCTTAAATAGGCTCTGAAGTCTGTAAACGTTTTTGGGAGATTATAGTTGAATAAAATTCAGAAAAGGTGAGGCTTTGCTCTCTTTTGGTTCTTCAAGAACTGTGAACTTATCAAGGATTCTTCCTTGTGGCGTTCAAAATTTATACCTTTGGTTCGTGATTCTTTATAATCATTGGGTCAAGGTCAACTTATACCTTTGGTTCGCGTTTCGATTATAAACGTTGGGTCAGGGTTTCTATCAAATATCTGATTTTTAGCTTTCCTGGGTTAAATATTCCAATATTTTTGTTGGGTCTCAAAGCGTGTCGATTGAGGTTCGCATCATTTGGTATCAGAGCACAGGTTCTAAAATCAGTTTTCTATCCCTTTATCTTTTGTTTCCTGTTATCATCCTATCCTGTTTCTGTTGTGTTCTTCATTCATCGTTCTTATTTTTTTTGTTTTTGTTGAAGTGCACTAGGTTAAAATCGTGCACCCAGTTCCAAAAAAAAAAAAAAAAAAAAAAAAAAAAAAACGTGAAAAAAAAAAGGCATCTGAAAGGAAATAGCAAAAAAAAAAAAAAATTTGTTTATAGTTTCAGTTCTCTCAGACCAAAATATTGTTTTCTTTTGTCTTCTTCCTTTGATTTGGTATTTGTTCCTTTGATTTAGTGTTTCTTTCATATTTTCTTGCCATTGGTATTTGTTTTAACACTACAAGTTGAAATTTCTTGATCAAGTTTGTTAGTTCATTGCAGAACTGAAAAGGCGAAGCAACGAGTGGAAAAAGGCAAGAGAGTGTGAGACTAATATCGAGAAAAAGCCAATTTAAGAGTGAAACACGAGTGAGAGTGACATAATTTGAGTGAAAACACGTGAGGGAGTGTTGTGAGGAATTATTTCTAACAATTCTCTGTTGTTTCAAAAGTATGTCTTTCAGGTGTGAAACATCAAATAGGGAAGGAGGGGAGGAGTCGTCCATCATTTTACAGGCTATGCAACAACAATTTGAACGCATGAACGTGGTGTTTAATGAGATTCGGGATCGGATGGATAGGGAAGACACTGTTATTGCTACTTTGCGTGAGGAGCGTCCCCAAAGAGGCCCTAATGCTAGAAGGCAAGAAAGGCGTTCTCACATGAATGATTTTGATGACTACCACGAGGATGAGTTTGAAGATGAAGAAGATCAGGCTTCACTGAACAATGAAGGCAGGTTTGTGCCAAGGAGAGAAAGGCGTGGTGGAGGTTTCCGAAGAGATCCAAGATGGCAAGATGGGACTGACAGGAACCTAGGAAACATAAAAATGAAGATACCCACATTCCAAGGGAAAAATGATCCAGAAGCATACTTGGAGTGGGAGAAGAAGGTGGAGTTAATCTTTGAGTGCCACAACTACTCTGAGGAGAAAAAGGTAAAACTCGCTGTCATTGAGTTTACTGACTATGCTATTATATGGTGGGATCAACTTGTGATGAACAGAAGGAGAAACCGTGAGAGACCTATCGAGACTTGGGAGGAAATGAAGGCAATCATGAGAAGGCGGTTTGTTCCTAGTCACTACTATAGGGACTTGTATCAGAAATTACAGAGTCTTACTCAAGGCTATAGGAGTGTGGATGACTACCACAGGAGATGGAGATTGCCATGTGATGCGAACCTCAATCGACACGCTTTGAGACCCAACAAAAATATTGGAATATTTAACCCAGGAAAGCTAAAAATCAGATATTTGATAGAAACCCTGACCCAACGTTTATAATCGAAACGCGAACCAAAGGTATAAGTTGACCTTGACCCAATGATTATAAAGAATCACGAACCAAAGGTATAAAGTTTGAACGCCACAAGGAAGAATCCTTGATAAGTTCACAGTTCTTGAAGAACCAAAAGAGAGCAAAGCCTCACCTTTTCTGAATTTTATTCAATAATAATCTCAAAAACGTTTACAGACTTCAGAGCCTATTTAAGGGCTCCAGAAAACTTGACAGACAAGAAAATATATTCTAAAATAACTCCTAATTGATACCTTACCATATCAGGAATGAAGTTTGACCTAAAAAGCATTAAATGCACCTAAAAACAAGGAAAATACCTAAAAAACGTACTAAATAATAAAACCCTAAATAAAAGCTGATTTGGTTTGAAATTAGCAGATCCAAAATAGGAAAAAATCTACCTTAACTGATACAGAGCTGGAAAGTCAATCAGCCATTAATTCATGCCATAAATCACTCCCAATTAAGTCAGATCAGCCATAAATAGCTTGAATTAAATTTACTACACCTTCATCTTCCTTTGGGCAAAGCTTGGAACATCCTGCGTTAGAATCAGCCCAAATCTCTTGAATCAGCCCATTAAGTGCTTCTTGGATCTTCTTGGATCTTGCTCTTGTAATAGGCCCAACTGGAACATGCAATGGATCCTTGAATGCTTGTTGATTCTCATCACCATGATTCGGGCAAATGTAGAGGAGGATAGAGAAGCTACCATGGCAGGGTTTTTTGAATGGGCTGCAACGTGACATTGCCAACGTGGTGGAGTTGCAGCACTACGTGGAGTTGGAGGACATGGTGCACATGGCAATAAAGGTGGAACGACAGCTTAAAAGGAAAGGAACTCGGTCATTTCAAAATCTGGGCTCCTCTACTTCATGGAGGTCAAATGGGAGGAAAGACGAAGGGGCTGTTTTCAAGTCCAAATCCGAACCACAAAAAAGGAGAGATGAAGCTCCTAGTGTCAACAAAGGTAAAAATGAATCCCAGACTCGTAATCGTGATATTAAGTGTTTTCGTTGGTTGGAAGTAGGTCATATTGC
>NC_134024.1:32089054-32136554 GCF_040712315.1 Castanea sativa | reverse complement strand
TTATTAAAACTCGACAGCTCGCTCGATAGCTAACATGTGTCGAGGTTTAAAGAGCTGTTCCAGCCCCGTGGCTCGGTAGCTACTCGACAGCATCTTGATACCTCTATCTGTTGAGGTTTAAGAAAAATAGATTTTGAGTCCTGTTTTGATTCCAATCCGTGGATGTGTCTTTAGGCCTTCTTTTCTCCTAACCCTAGACATATAAAATGATTATTTTAAGAGCTGTAAAAGTGGACACAAGTTGCACAAGTATTGAGAAATCCTTGTTCAAGCAAGTTGTGGCTAGAGAAAAAGTTCTTACCCTAGTTCATCTATTGTGAAGAAGTTGCTGTGTAATATGCACTGTAGGATTTTGCAACCAAGCATCTTCTTGATCTTCATCGTGTGGATGAATTGAAGAACTTTGCAGCCAACAATCTTCTCTAGTTAGTGATTGAAGTTGCGTACTGGGATCTGCGCAATTGGTTAGTCACGTACCTGTGAGCCATGCATTGAAAATGAGAAATTGTCACTACAGAACAAGTCCAATTGGGTATTAGGGTAAGGGTTCAACTATAGGTTAGTAAGGTACTTTGGATTCCTTTACTTGTAACCGCTTGTTGTGATAATAGTGGAATTTCGGGAGTGGTGACCTTAAAATCACCCAGTGAGATTTTTGCCGTGTAGGTTTTCCCCATTCGTAAACAAATCATCATGTCATTTAATTTCCATTGCATACTTAGTTTAATTGTTGATTTGTTTGTACTACCACGCGCTTTGCATGTTAATTTGATTAATTAATAACTTAGCTAATTAATCAACTTAATTCATCACAAGGGGTCAATACGTTTTTGGCCTATCAGAGTGTAATTTCTCACAAATTTTAGTTCTTTAAATTAAAAACACAAACACCATAATATTTCTACAATACAATTTTGATAAGTAAATATGATCATACAATAAAATGTAAAAAGTTAATCCCTTTTAATTGTTTGATTAAATAGAATGATATGCAACATTATATACTCTAATTGCTCCAAATTTTGAGTGCTCACAATGAAAACGTCTCTACCCTGTACTTGTTAAAGATTAGTTTAGTCCATTAAAATCTAATACATTTTGGCTTCTTCCTCTCATTCACACTGAGGGTTGTTCATCAAGTGTGTCATTTTTTTCAACTTATTTAGGTTTTCTCATTGGATATATGCTAATGATTCTAAGTATTTTAGATATGTTGCTCTTTTGTTGTGTGGATCATCATTTGTTCAAGTTTTCCCACACAGGTTTCCACTGCTGCTTCGAAGGATAGATATTGGAATAGGGTGAAAGATGACATGGTGTAGCAAGTCCATTAGAAAATTTTCCTTTCAACTGAATATTTCAATTTCTTCCCACTTTACTAATTTTTATTTTAAAAAAAAAGAAAAGAAAAAAGACATCCACCATCCACTCTGTGACCACTTTGTGTTGCCACTCCAATCCCCTCAACCATCACCATTGAAACCCAAAATTACACATCAACGATGTAGGATGTGGCAACTTAAACTTCTTTAAAAACTAATATATTTGTGGAAAATTTTAAATGAACTCACTGTAAGGGTTGAATTACAGAGGAGACATTTGCTTCTTGATACACCTTGTTCTTTGTGCAATGCTATTGATGAAACCGTGCATCATCTATTCATGTTTTGTAGCCTGACTCGAGCTGTGTAGTTAGGACAGAGCTTACCAGAAGAATTGAGTCTTTAGAACTAAAGTCAATTATTAAAGCTGGTTGGAATGAGATTTGAGCATTCCTTACAACTGGTCAGATTTGTCTGTAAATCACAATTTACAGACAAAAACAGCATATGAAGCTGTTATGCTTATGGTAGTAAATGATGTTTAGTTTGATAAATAGCAGTAAACCCCTGCTGTACAAATTCACGGAGGTATGGGGATTAAGGCAAAATACAACCATTGACAGGAGCAAGTTTGAGGTGTTACACCAAACATGGCAAGGTAAAAAAATGGCAGGTTTTAATTTTGATAGAAGCTGGGGCACTAGTAAATCAAAGTGGAAGGGCTCTTGCTTTTTTTGTAAAGACTGACAACAGGATCTTAGCAGGCTTTTATAAATAATGACTTTTTCTAAAACTCAAAACTGTATTTCTTGCTTTGAGAGAAGCACTGTATTTGATGCATAATAAGTCAACAATGGTGATGATTCTTTTCAGTAAAAATGTAAAATGATGGTTTGTAACTTGTGCTCAGGAGGGTGAAAGAATGAATGGACCATAGAAGCTGTGTCTGCTGATCTAGAGTTGCTCATGAGATCCTTCACTGATTTTTGTATAACGAGGATTGATGCTAGATTTCTAAACGCCCTCTAATGCTTGTTCACGTAAAGTTAAACAACAACAACATCATCATCAACAACATGATGGTTTATTTAACAACTTGAGAAACCCTTTTTTTTTTCCTGAGAAATCTATTGACATAACCATATTACACAATTTCAGTTCCTCACTATTTTTTGGGGCCTTACACATTTCAAAGCACCCCATTGGAGATCTCACAATATCACAAATGCCCAACAGATAGCTTGGATGCTTAACCACAGCAAGAACCACATGCGGGTAAGGAACCTGGTGGTATAGAAATACATCTTTATTAGAAAAATGAGTGTGAAAAAAATGTTGAAAAAATAAAGTTGGATTCTCTTTTTTTAATAAGTGAGTTTTGGCTCCCAAGGGGAGATTCAAACTAGTGATCTCTTCTTCTTAAGACATGGTATCAAGACGATTGTGCTATCCCTTGATTTTTGTTTTTAAGTTAATAATCAAAATAGATAAGGTGGGCAAAATTAACTTACTATGGTCCCCTCGAACACTGTCAAGTCCACGAACATTGTCTAATCCACGGGGCGGCCCACGTGGACCACTGCCAGATGGTCCACCTCCTGGCCCCCCTGGGCCACCACCATCCCATTTCTTGCCACCACCAGAGCCTTTCCTGTAAGCATCTGACTTCTCCATCTGAGGCATGTAAGCATTAAGAACATAAATTTTTCTAATAGATTAAAGACCAATTTGATAATTCAAAGCTAGTACATATATCATAGTAGAGAAGACAAGGAAAGTCTAAGAATTACCGATAACATAGTCATAAAAAACACGCCGATGTAGTTAACAATGGCCCAGAAGAAGTCGGTGATTGTCCTGAGCTTCCAGATTGATCGCTTGGATTTCACAACACCTGAACAAGTGTGTGTGCCAAATCTTGGTTAAATCTTGCTCACGGTAATAATAAAGAGGAACGAATACATCTACAGTCTTTTCTTTTGGCCTCAACAGGAATTGAGTTTATATTATCAAAAATTAAACTAGAGCAAGACACGTCAAATTTGGTGACACCAGAGGCATATTCAACCCACAAACTATTCAATCAACCATGACACCAAATCACAAAAGCATCTTATAACAATATGCAACAAAAGTTGGTAATTTCAGTCTAACATTACATAGCAGAACACAATTTAGTGATTTCAGCATCCCAATGATCAACTTTTGTAACAGAATAGGTCAAACTGCCCATTGTGACAACATAAAGTAGAGCAGTGGTAGAGAGTTGCATTGGCAAAAGCACACTCAAAGTGCCAAGCCTTGAGCGCTTTTTGCACCTAAAGCAAAGTACCTTTGGAAAAGTACGCTTATTGCGCATTTTTAATACGTGCAAAAAAAGCAAGACTTTTTTATTTTTATTTTATTTATCTAATACCATTTGTATGGGCTCTTGATTTGTCATACAAAGACCAATCATATGGTGTGATACAATAGACAAGGCCACCCCTCAATCCTCATTACAAATTCTAGAAGACATTAAAAATATCTAAGGGACCACATAGAGTGGTTGACTGGGAGTGCTAGAGCTGCTGGAGTTGAAGAAGAAAGATTCAACATGAGATCAAGTTCTAGTTCGCAGCGTAATCTTATTCAAGGAGAGTGAGGCTATTATGATGATGAAGATTATGGTGACAATGAATTCGGTCTTAATACTTAATGAGGATGATGATTATATACTTTAGGTTTGCATTTCATAGCTTATGTTAGGCACAGAAGTCATAATTGCCATTCTAGTACTATTTGGTCTTTTACCTATTGGGCATTTTTTTTTTTTTTTAAATTCAACCTTGAACTTAATTTTGATGATGGCTGTATATATTTTGTAAAGTACAGGAAAACTATGTAAAATGTTGTTTTTAAACTTTATAACATTAGCTGTTCACCTGATTGTCAAATGGCATTTATCAAATAATATTACTACCTCCAACCCACATCGTTGGTTCAGTTTAGAAAATTCAACTTTTTTAAGAAAACATCATTTAATGAGTTGTCTTTAGGTTAAAAATGTATCAATTTTCAAAACTACCCTCATTAATTTAAATTTTAGCGAAAGAATGGATTGCTATTTTATATAAAGTAAAGGGTAAGTTTGAAAATTAATTTGTTGACTTTTCAAAGAAGACTGCATTTTGACACATCCCAAAATGGAATAAGGGAAACAATTTGAGATGGTTGGAGTAAAAATGAACTTCATCAAGGATCAATGACATAAAAAAAAAATGGATTCTAAAACACTTGGAGAGGAAAAACCAATCCATCTATATAATTTAATAAAAAAAAATACATCAATATCATTTTTTTAAAAATAGTTATTAAAAAAAAAAACCAAAACATCAATATCTCTATTCTAAAAATGGCATTAGTCTATGTCACATCACACTCACCACCTGCTTCACTCCATTCTGAAAGTATCAAAATATAGGCAACAATTAAAAGTTCTAATCAATCATCACAAGCATCCTTGAATCATTGTGCAACACAAACGATGAGATAGAAATATATTAAGATACTTAAGAGTTATGGATCACAAATTTAATTAGTTAAAAAGACATAGGAACAAGTTTGCGGACTAAATATACAAACATAATTTTGTTAACTACTATTTAGATTGGAAATTACACACAAAACAGGAAACAGAAGAACATATGCAGGAAGCTAGCTACAACTACTCAAACAACACAACTGAAACAAAGATGTTTACTTTTCTCAATTAGAAACATTGTTAAAAAGACTGGATCATTGGACCTTTTCTTTTTTCTTTTTTCTCAATTAGCAGACATTATTAAAGCTACTGGGTCATTGGTCCTTGTCCAAAACACCTTGAACTTTCAAGAATTCTCAAGAAGAAGATTTTAAGCTTAATTCTAGATAGAAAATTAAGAACTAAAGTAGTTTTGATATGAAAATTAAAATATAGGTCTTTCTTAACTAATGAATAGTATGTGTCATAGAGCGGGTGAATCAGTGTTTTTTACTGCATTGCGATGTTGCCAATGCTTTGTAGAGGAATGTGCTTCAGATTTTTGGGTTCCAATGGGTCATGCCTGAGTTGGTAATGAGCTTATTATTTTGTTGGAGGAATTGGTTTGGGAAGCATGGTTTGGATATTTGAAACTTAATTCCAGGCTACTTGATGGGATTGTTTGGAGAGAACAAAATTGTTCTTCATTTGAGAACACTGAAAGCTCCTTGGATCATTAAAAATATGTGCTTCAAAGCACTCTTTTTGATTGGTCAAGGAGCTGGGTTTCACTGATTTTACATCCACTATTGAGTTTTTAGCTTCTCTTAGACCTCCTATATGATTTTTTTTGTACTCTCAGTTCCTTTGTGTTCATCATCATGAACTCACAAAGATTCTATTTGATATGATTAGTGAAACTGCACCTATTACTTATCATTAAAAAAATTACTTAATAATCAGAATTAAGAACAAAGATACAAGCTGAGGCCAACAAAGGAACCAGCTCAATAAAGTTTGCAAATGTCAACAGTAAGGTTGAAGAAGAGAAAAATAATTGAAATTTAACTAAAAGAGATATTTCTCTTTCTCTAGTGCGTACAATGAAGGACTCTTGAGAAACACTCAGAAACTTCTATTGAAAATGATCAGTCACACGCATGAAAGAAGGAGACCCAGAAGGGGAAAAAGAGGGAGAGAGAAAGAGAGAGATGAAAAACAGAGAGAAATAAAATCAAATTCCACACGCCTCTCCAATACCCCCAACAAATAAATAGAAAGCCATGGCAAAAAAGAACCACCGTTGTTTTGTGAATGATCAGTTGGTCATTTCTGAACTCAGCTCAATTGCTCATATAGAGATGTTCCTAAACTAGATTCCAGGTCATTATAACTTAATTTAATCAATACAAGAGTTAACTAATACCTAATTTTCTGAGCTTGATTTTGGCTCAAATCAGCCCAAAATCAACCTGATTCATCAAATTTCCCATCTTTAAATCACAAAAATGCAAGAATATCATACGCGACGTGTCATCAACTAAATAAATCCTGGCAAGAGTTCTTCAAAATCAAGTTGCAGCTCATTTCATTGCATGCCAATTTATGTCAGTTCATCATCAAGCCCAGAAATAAAGATACCAAATAATCAAAATTATAAGAGTGAGGTTGGATTCTTTTTTTTTTTTTTTTAAATTCAATCTGTTATGCATAATTCTTGGGTTAGTGGTGAAAAAAATCATAAATTTATTTTCCGGTGTAGAAAAAATTTATTCAAAGAAAAACCATGTCAAAGTTAAGTTGGAAAATTTTCCCATGGATCCTGAGCTACAGATTAAAATTCAAAATCGTTGCATATCTGCAAAAGGGTCCTATCAAACTTTGTAATTAATTTTATATATATGTATGTGTGTGTGTGTGTGTGTTTAAAAATTACAAAAAACAAATCTGAGAACAGAGGAACAAAGACATTGCGCGATCCAAACGAGTCAATTCATCAAAAGGCATAATTATTCACAGCAAAACTGAATAATAAAAAGCCCTAATCTCAATATTTCAAACAAGTAAATTAACGACCAAAAAAGCAAATAATAGTTTCTCAAAGCAATCAGATTTATGAATTAAGCACGAATTAATCAAAGAAAAAGAGAGACAATGTGAACGAACCTCGTTCGATGTAAGCCATGAGAGAGGGAAATTCTAGAGCCTTCGCCAAAGTCCGAAAAAAGATGAATTTGATTTGTGAGAGAGAGAGTTGCGGTGCATATAAGGCGACCGACTCGAATTCGACGTTAGTCTTTATGATGACTAGTTTGGATTACGCCTTCTCTCGGTTTTAATTGGCTACTGCAAAAGTCCATTCTAATGCTGAAAGTCTACGTGTCATTTTTTAAGTGGCCTATTCAGACGTGCTTTTCGTGTTTTAACTACTGCACCACAGACCTTGGTGGGAAGAGGCGAAGAGCGCATTGCATATAATACTCTGCTATAGGAGGACTGGGTCTGGGAGGACTCTACAATATGAAGCACAGAAATCAAGCTATTCTTGCTAAACTATGCTGGAGGCTGGCCAGTGAACAGGAATCCCCTTGGGGGAGAATGTTGGCTACAAAATACCTCTCTCCGAGAAGTACAGCAAAAGAAGGGAGGAAGCTACCTTGCTCAAGTATTTGGACAGCTTTTACAAAGGGAGGCCTAATATATGTCAAAGGGTTTAAAATGGTCAGCGAAGAATGGTGAGTCAATCAAGGTATGGAGCCACGTGTTGTCTATTGGAATGATGACCTTGCTAGCCCCGAATTTGTACAGGGAGTTACATCCAAAACTCGACATTGGGCAGTATAGTCCAATGGTTTCCAACATACTTTTAAGCCTACAAAATGAGTACAGTCCAAAGTCTCAGAAATGATAAGGGTTGAAACAATAAATAATATGAGTTTAATATAATAGATTTGATTAATAATTATAATAATAATTGAAATAAAGTAATATGTATTTAAAAGTGAAGTAATCATGTACTCAATGATGTAAATTTAGAGATATGGAAGCAAAATAGCTTATCTTTGTTTAGTTTGTAGCTCTAGCTATATAGCATCAGTGAGTTAGATATTATTCCAGCAAAATGACTCCAACGGTGGAGAGGCAGTTTGCCATGATAACTTCAAGATTGAAGGAGAAAAATGGATGCAACTAGAGGGAGAGAGAGTGTGTCAAGCTATGTGTAGAGGTTGGTTAAGTTTGTCCCATTTATCATGCACTTAAATGAATTTCCCCTTTGATAATGCTCTTTTGGTTATCGTGAAGTTATGAATAGTATTGTCTTCCATGAGAAGAGCTTTTGTAAGATAGGTTTGTGCCTTCCATGAGAAGGGCTTTTGTAAGAAGTATTTGTGTCTTGTAGAAGAAGGGCTTTGATATGAGATTTTGGTGCCTTCTAGAAGAAGGGCTTTAGTATTAGAAGTTTATATCTTTCATGAGAATGGCTTTTATAAGAAAGGTGGAGAAGAGTATTGAGATGTATTTATGGGCAACAAAATAGTAGAATTTTAGAGTGAGAGAGTATGAGAGTGGAGTTTAGAAGAGTTGTGGTGTGTTATATGCGATGGTGTAGTAAGTGTGTATGGGATTGTGTAAAAGAAATGGAGAAAGAGATGCTTAGAGATATGTGCAGGAAGATAGATGCATAGTTGTTAAATCGTGAATCGTATCATGAATCGTTTTTTCATTTTTATGTAACATGTATCGTAAGACACACAAACACTATATAAAATTTATAAAACATTATACATATACATATACATATATTTATTATAAAATTGAAACATATGCAAATGATGACTACTTTAATTATCACTTATGTTATAGTATTTGACTAAGCTAACCAAATAAACCAAATGGAAATATATTTTTAACATCCATATCCAAAAGATAAAAACATCCATATCCAAATTCATTTGAGTTCAAAGTCACTACATATTATATTAGTCAAAATACTTTTTTTTTTTCTAATCATATTCATCACTACCTAATCAAAATCATCTCCATAGTCCAAGTCAATGAAGTTATTGTCTTCATCATCTTGCAAAATTATTTTATCATTGACATCTTCTTGTACATCTTCATCATCATCTTCAACTTCAATAACTTTTTCTTTACTTGTCTTTTTGGCATTCAAATTTCTTGGATCAATAAAAATAATAACAAAAAATATATATTGTCAAAATTAACATTTTATTCATAATATAGAATATAAAATTTTAATTTAACATAAATCTATACCTCGCTTTCTTTTTCTACTACATCCTTCCTCATTAACTTAAAAACATTCATGAATGTCCATCCATGAAGTATCTTCTAGCAAGCAAGGTTCTTCCTTTTCGGTAATCCTATCATCATCAGATTCCATATCCAATATACAAATAGGATCATATGAGTCACCATTCTCTTCTCTCTTTATTTGTCTCAACTCCAAATTAATATTATAGTTTACAAACACCAAAGCATTCACTCTTTGTTGCTTAAGACAATTTCTTTTATTTTTTGGTGTGTACATGATCAAAAGTACTCCAATTTATTTCACATCCCGTTGCACTACAAGTTAGGCTTAAGACACGTATAGCTAAGTTTTGAAGCTTTGCAATGTACTCCATAACTTTCCCACCACAATGTTATATTGCCAATAAGAGAAATTGTAAAGGGCTACAATATAATTACAATAACAACAAATAAAAAGCTACATTAAGATAATGATGATAATCAATAATAATAATAATAATAACAATAGCACTTACCTGGCTGCTTCTTTGTTCTTATAAGTTTGGCCATTTCTTTTCCAAACAAACCCTCAGCTTTATCAAATTTCTCCAATTGAAGATCAATCCTACACCTCTCTAAAGTTGTAGGACACATCCTTTCAATCACTTCATAAAGTCCAACTCTCACTTTTTCACTTAAAATATATAACAATTCAAATAATAAACTTACTTAGGATTGAGAAAATAAGCAGCATGTAGAGGCCTATGAAGTTGAAGCTCCCATCTAGATTCAATAATTCTCAATATAGGTCTATATCTCCTATGCACATCATTAAAAATTTTCCGGATTTGCTCTTTTGCTCTATCCATAGCTTCATATATGTAGCCCATTGCTAGTTTTGCATCACCATCTACAAGCCTTGAAACTTCTACTAAAGGGATCACACATTTCAAGCAAAATTTAATAGCAAGCCAAAACTTTGGATCACTCAAGATAATTAATTGGACATTAATGCCATCACTTTTCTTTGCATAGGGACTCTTAGCCCATTCCTCAGATGCAAACATAGACTTTAGTCCAATTTTTTGTTGATATATACTCTTCAATGTTAAGTAGGCAGTGGCAAATCTTGTGACACCTTGTCTTGCCAATTCCCTCCCTTTTGTATATTTTCTCATCAAATCAAGCACCCAAATATGATGGTAAATAAAAACAGTGATCTTCTTTAGTTTTTTTTTTTTTATAGTATTTGCATGCATAGGCAAATCACCAATGTCATGAAGCATCAAATCAATACAGTGGGTAACACAAGGATGCCAAATATGACATGATGTATGACTTAATATTGTGATTGATAAAGTTATTTTATTATTATCTAAAATAATGGTAACATGAATATGGGACATTATCATATAGTCCATGAGATGCATTGTATGTGATTTATGTGAAAAGTCACAGAAGATATAAATCACAAGTTCTTTGTAAACTCAGAATTTATAGTTCGTAGTCGGTAATGAAATTGGGCATTTCATCTACGAAGACTATAACGTGTCAACTAAGATGATTTGTCTTGATCATGGAAGAGGAGACTTCTAGTTGATATGTTGATATGTTTTAAAAGTTAAGACATATTGAACAGGACCGCTGTGAGATTTATTATTCTCCTAACGACTGTCAAATGAATAATAAATCTCACGACTTCTATTTGCATGAACTCTTAATTCTGAGAGAATAATGGACCTGATCATGAAGTGTAGGTTGCTTTGATATATCAGGAGTGAGATCTAAAGTTACGGTCAAAAACTCAGTATGTTGGGCAGCCACATTTAGTGTTGATGGAACATATATTCTCAAGATGGAATTCATAGTCTCTTGATGGAGATATAAAATATTCCCTTGAGATAAGTTTAATGGGTTCAGTTATTCAGAGAGTTAGGCCTAACCACTTTAGTAAGAAATTACTAAAGTATATATTTATGAAATTGTATTTCATAAATATATAATGAATAACTTTAAAAAATTAAACTGGGTACTCAAGGATAAGATGTAGTAATTTACAAAGTGGCAGTCTACATTTATGACTTTGTGTTACTACGAATATTTTATGAAAGGGTTACGTGTATAATAAAGTCTTGGGATATAATTTATTAATAAGGCCTAGAGTGCAATTATATTTATATAGTGGTATTAAATATAATTAATGGTAACTTTGGACTTGTCAAGAGTTGACGGAAAAGCCCAAGGCCCATTGGAGCTAGTGTCTTATTGGTCCCTTTTGGTCCCACTCCAAGCCACACACTAAAGCCCAATTGGAAAGGCCCAATAGGCCAGCCCAATTAGATAATCAGTTAGTTATAAAGGGAGAAACATACAGAATTTTTATTAGAAGAGATTAGAAAAGAAAAAGAAACGGTGTGTGAGAGAGTGTGAGACACACTTTCATTCTCCCTTTGAAAAACTGATTGAGAGACCACACATCTTGGGCGTAAAGTGGAATTGGAGTGAAAATTAAAAGTGTTCCCAACTGCTTCTAATTTTTGTTTTGAATTTCTCCACACCAAGGTACGCTATCTTGTTCTTAAATTCTGAAATTTACATTGTGCATGTTATCAATCATGAATGAAATAGATCCTTGTTTGTTGCTTCCGCTATGTGTTTTGTATGAGATACAAAACCAGAATTTTTCCTTCAATTGGTTGGTCACTTACTGGGAGCCGTGCAATACAAGGAGAGATTGTCACTACAGAACAAGTCTAATTGGGTATTAGGGTAAAGGTTCAACTGTAAGTTGGTATAAGGTACTGGGATTCCTTTACTTGTAACCGCTTGTTTTGATAATAGTGGATTCTCAGGAGTGGTGACCTTAAAATCACCCGATGGGGTTTTTGCCGTGTAGGTTTTCTCCATTCGTAAACAAATCACCGTGTCATTTAATTTCCACTGCATTTTTAGTTGTTTGGTGATTTGTTTGTGCTGCCACGCTCATTGCATGTAATTAAACCTAATTAATTCACTTGACTAATTAATTGGTTAATTCATCACAATGGGTTAATACATTTTTGGCCTATCAAATCCAAAAAAAAAAAAAATCATCTCCCTTCTCCTCTCCTAGAGCTCAGAGGTGCATTCAGAAAATATTCCAATAGCAGCTGTAGCAAATCAGGACAGGTAAAGTCTGATATCGATCCGTGAGCAGTCTCTGCACACAAATTTGAGGGCAACAAAATTCAAAATCACGTTCTTTATTTGACACCTCTCACTGCACTCGAGATATCAGATAAAGAAGGGGCAACTATTGATATCGTATTCTGCCCGCCCTTGATTTGCGTGTCAAACCCCCGAAAATCCAAAACTACTATTTTCTCTCTACGGAGCCATAAGAACATCTAGAACGATGTGGCAAAACCCGTTCGGGCACCGAAGCACCCGGAGTGCCTTTTTCGCTAAAATGACCAAAATGCCCCTAGTTAGCCCTAGGTTTGACCAAAGGTCAGATGAGGTCCAAACTTTCACAAAACAATGTTTTTCACAGCATTACACCAAACCCGAGCTTCTCGGAGATTTTTAACAACTTTGACCAAGTTTAAACAAGTTTGACCCAAAGTCGATCTAGGATGGGCCCAAAAACCCTAATTTTGATCCAACTGCCAAAACAAGTTGAAATTAACACCATTGCGAAGATTATCAAATTCTCATTCCAACAACTGTTCATGGGTCAAAATCAGAGTTAGAACGGTTGAGATATCACGGAAACCGAGATGACGCACCGATCGATGTGTTAAGATGTGTGCTCTTAAATTCTATAGTATAATGCTATGAGTCCGTTTGGATAGAACTTATTTCGCTGAAACTGAAAACTGAAAACTGAAAATACTGTAGCAAAATAATTTTTAAATGTGTGAATAGTACCGTGGGACCCATTTTTAATGAAAAAGTTGCTGAAAAGTAAAATTTGTGGAACCCATGAACAGTGCATTTGTGCACTGTTCATGGCTGAAAAGTCAAACCTTGCAGCTGGGTTAAAAAAAAGAAAAAAAGAAAAGAAAAGAAAAGAAGCAAAACGCGGACGTGAACGCAAAAACTTGGATCCAAACGCCCTCTATGTATGACATTATATATAATTTAATGATGTAATTAATAAAGTTGTTTCATTATTATCTAAAATAATGGTAACGTGAATATTTGGACATTATCATATAATCCATGAGATGCATAATATGTGATTTTTGTAAAAAATCACAGAAGATATAAATGACAAATTCTTTGTAAACTCAGAATTATACTTCGTAGTCGGTGATGAAATTAGGCATTTCATCTGCGAAGACTATGACATATCAACTAAGATGATTTGTCTTGATCATGGAAGTGAAAACTTCTAGTTGGTATGTTGATATGTTTTAAGAGTTAAGACATATTGAACTAGACTGCTGTGAGATTTATTATTCTCCTAACGACTGTCAAATGAATAATAAATCTCTCAACTTCTATTTGCATGAACTCTTAATTCTGAGAGAATAATGGACCTGATTATGAGGTCTATGTTGCTTTGATATATCAGGAGTGAGATTTAAAGTCACGATCAAAACCTCAATATGTTGGGCAGCCACATTTAGTGTTAATGGAACATATATTCTCAAGATAGAATTCATAATCTCTTAACGGAGATATAAAATATTCCCTTGAGATAAGTTTAATGGGTTTGGTTATTCAAAGTGTTAGGCCTAACCACTTTAGTAAGGAGATACTAAAGTATATATTTATGAAATTAGATTTCATAAATATATGATGAATAACTTAAAGGATTAAACCGGGTACTCAAGGATTAACATGTAGTAATCTTCAAAGTGGTAGCCTACACTCATGACTTTGTATTACTACGAATATTTTATGAAGAGATTGCATGTATAATAAAGTCATGGGATATAATTTATTAATAAAGCCTAAAGTGCAATTATATTTATATAGCGGTAATAAATATAATTAATGGTAACTTTGAACTTGTCAAGAGTTGACAGAAAAGCCCAAGGTCCATTAGAGCTAGTGTCTTATTAGTCCCTTTTGGTCACACTCCAAGCTACACACTAAAACCCAATTGGAAATGCCTAATAGGCCAGCCCAATTAGATAATTAGTTAGTTATAAAGGGAGAAACATACATAATTTTTTTATAAGAGAGAAAGAGAGAGAGAGAAATCATTATGAAATGGTGTGTATGTGTGGTTAGAAGCTACTCAATTATTCTCCCTTGGAAACTAATTGAGAGAGGACACTTCTTGGGTGTAAAGTGGAATTGGAGTGAAGATTAAAAGTGTTCTCAAGTACTTCCGATCTTTTGTTTTGGATTTCACCACACCAAGGTATGCTATCTTGTTCTTAAATTCTGAAATTTACATAGTACATGTTATCAATCATGAATGAAATAGATCCATGTATCTTGCTTCCACTGTGTGTTTTGTATGAGATACTAAATCAAATTTTCCAACACGATGCACCACAAACTTCCGAGAGCCATAACTTTTGATCCAACCGTTGGATTTTCAAGAACCATACCATTTCAGAAACAGGAAGTCAAGATCTTTCCAGGGGGGTTAAGATCCATTCATTTTGGGGCCCTTTGAGGCCGGTGGCCCTTGGAGGCCACCTCAAAAAACGCGCCCAGGGCTATAAATAGCCCTAAGCACCCCACAAACAGGGAAGAGACATTTTTTCTAGAAATTGCTTGCTGCCCATCTTCTCTACACATTTTTTTCTATCTTCCAAACATCAAAAAACACCCAAAACACACATCAAAGTTTCTTGATTCTTCTCTCCTCACCAAAGACACAAGGCATTGTTCTTATACCCGATCTTCCTTTCCTTGGTTCTACACTTTGGATTTGGGGTTTAGGAGTGTGGATGTAGCTTTTTGGTTATCATCCACACCCCTAAACTTATAAATCTTTTTTCTAGCATTTATCTTACTATTTTTGCTAGAATAACATGATTTATTGCTTTCTTTAACATGTTTTTGGCTTTATTTTCGTTCCTAGCTTAAATCTCTTGGTTGCCGTGCTTTTTGCCATGTTTTATGTTCAGATCTACATCCTTACATGCTTATATGTTTAGATCTACATTTTTAGGGTTTATGCCATGCTTTCCTTGCTTCGTGCCTCGTTTTGCTTTGTGTTGATGCTAGGGTTATGTGCTCACATGCTTAGAACCCTATCCGTACTTGCAAGTTTTTTATGCTTATATGTCTAGATCTAGTTCTCCACAAGCTTATGTGCTTCATCTATGCTCTACTTGCTTTATGCCACCTTCCATGTGCTCATGTGCTTCGTGCCATGTTTGTGTGCCTAGACTTAGGCTATGTTTGTCGTGTCATGTCCTATTGTAGCCCTTTTGTCACTATATCTTTCTTTCTTGTGTTTTGGCCTAATGGTTAAGACCCGATTTAAAGCCTATGGTCTTTGTCATTGTCCATACACCTTGGCCCATATTAAATGGTTTGGATCACCCTGTTTTTGTTGGAAAATCTGGTTTTGTATCTCATACAAAACACATAGCAAAAGCAACAAACATGGATCTATTTCATTCATGATTGACAACATGCACTATGTAAATTTTAGAATTTAAGAACAAGATAGCGTACCTTGGTGTGGTGAAATCCAAAACAAAAGATTAGAAATACTTGGAAACACTTTTAATCTTCACTCTAATTCCACTTTACGCCCAGGAAGTGTGGTCTCTCAATCAATTTCCAAGGGAGAATAATCGAGTGGCTTCACTCACACATACACACTATTTCACAATGATGTGTCTTTTTTTTCTCTGATAAATTTTTTTTTTATGTTTCTCCCTTTATATCTAACTGATTATCTAATTGGGCTAGCATATTGAGCCTTTCCAATTGGGCTTTAGTGTGTGCCTTGGAGTGGAACCAAAAGGGACCAATAAGACACTAGCTCCAATGGACTTTGGGCTTTTCTGTCAACTCTTGACAAGTCCAAAGTTACTGTTAATTATATTTAATACCACTATTAAATATAATTGCACTAGGTCTTACTAATAAATTATATCCCAAGATTTTATTATACATGCAACTCCTTCATAAAATATTTGTTGTAATACAAAGTCATGAACGTAGAATGCCACTTTGAAGATTACTACATCTTAATCCTTAAGTACCCAGTTTAATCCTTTAAGTTATTCATCATATATTTATGAAATCCAATTTCATAAATATATACTTTAGTAACTCCTTACTAAAGTGGTTAGGCCTAACACTCTGAATAACCAAACCCATTAAACTTATCTCAAGGGAATATTTTATATCTTCATTAAGAGATTATGAACTCCAACTTGAGAATATATGTTCCATCAACACTAAATGTGGCTGCCTAACATACTAAGGTTTCGATCATGACTTTAGATCTCACTCCTGATATATCAAAGCAACCTACACTTTGTGATCAGGTCCATTATTCTCTCAGGATTAAAATTTCATGCAAATAGAAGTCGTGAGATTTATTATTCATTTGACAGTCGTTAAGAGAATAATAAATTTCACAGCGGTCTAGTTCAATATGTCTTAACTCTTAAAACATATCAATATATTAACTAGAAATCTCCACTTCCATGATCAAGACAAATCATCTTAGTTGATACGTTATAGTCTTCGCAGATGAAATGCCCAATTTCATTATCAACTACGAACTATAATTCTGAGTTTACAAAGAACTTGTGATTTATATCTTCTGTGACTATTCACTTAAATCATATACTATGCATCTCATGGACTATATGATAATGTCTAAATATTCATGTTACCATTATTTTAGATAATAATAAAACAACTTTATTAATCATAACATGAAGTCATACATAATGTCATATATAACATCATACAATAGGATTTACGGGCACACATTCTAACAATCTCCCACTTGCCCTAAAGACTATTGTGCACCAATCTAACTCCCTTTCCCTCCAAATGTGACTCAAAAGTCCTTTGAGGCAAGGTTTTGGTAAAGGGATCCACTAGATTACTCGCACTATTAACCTTTGCTACTACTACATCTCCTCGAGCAACAATGTCTCGAATAATGTGGTATTTTCTCTCAATGTGCTTTCCTTTCTTATGATTCCTTGGATCTTTGGATTGTGCAACTGCTCCACTATTGTCGCAAAACAATATGATGGGAACTTGCTCCATTCTCACAACACCAAGATCAGAAAGGAATTTCTTGAGCCAAACAGCTTCCTTTTGCCGCCTCACAAGCAGCAACATATTCAACTTCCATGGTGGAGTCCGCAATACAAGATTGCTTAACACTCCTCCAACTTATGGCTCCACCTCCCAAGGTGAACACACAACCTGAAGTGGACTTTCTGAAATCAAGATCTAACTAAAAATCTAAATCTGTATAACCAACGGGAATCAAATCCTCACTATGGTAAACAAGCATATAATCTTTCGTTCGTCGTAGATACTTGAGAATATGCTTTACAGCTTGCCAATGTTTAAGTCCTGGATTTGATTGATATCTGCTAACCATGTCAACTAAATAACAGATATCTTGTCTAGTACATAGCATGGCATACATGAGACTTCCCACTACAGAAGCATAAGGAACTTGTTTCATGGTATTTTCTTCCTCAAGAGTCTTAGGCCTTTGGTCATCAGACAGAGGAACTCCATGTCTAAAAGGTAGTAATCCTTTCTTGGAGTTTTGTATGCTAAATCGTTCTAGAAACTTATCTATATACCTAGTTTATGATAGACTTAACATATTATTCTTGCGATCTCGCTAAAGCTTGATCCCTAAAATAAAGTTAGCTTCACCCAAGTCCTTCATTTCAAATTGGCTTGACAACCAAATCTTTACCGATGACATTACCTCTACATCATTTCCAATGAGTAGAATATCATCAACATAAAGTACTAGGAACATTACTACTTTGTCTCGATGACTTTTGTACACACATGATTCATCAAGATTTTGTTCAAAACCAAATGATTTGATTTCTTGATCAAATCTGATGTTCCATGACCTAGATGCTTGCTTAAGTCCATAAATGGACCTTTTCAACTTGTATACCATATGCTCTTGGTTCTTTGCTATGAAACCTTCCGGTTGCAACATATAGATTTCTTTTTCAAGATTGTCATTAAGAAATGTAGTCTTGACATCCATTTGTCAAATCTCATAATCATAATGAGCAGCAATGGATAAGAGAATTCTTATAGATTTAAGTATGGTTACTGGAGAAAAAGTTTCATCATAATCAATACCTTTTTTTTGTGTATACCCTTTCGCCACTAGTCTTGCTTTAAAGGTTTGAACCTTTCCATCTATCCCTCTCTTCCTCTTGTAAACCCATTTGCAACTAACAGGTTTAATGCCATTAGTCTCCTTTACAAAATCCTATGCATGATTGGAATACATAGAATCCAATTCAAATTTCATAGCTTGGACCCAATGATGTGCATCTATATCATTCATTGCCTCTCCATAAGAGTAGGGATCCGATTCAGCCTCTTCTAGGATAGCTTCATAAGTTTTTCCCAAACCTATAAATCTTATAAGAGGCCGAACAATTCTCCCACTACGACGAGGCACCTGTGTACTTGTGATCTCATGAGTAGTATCCTGCGGTGTATTGAATACAACCACATCATCCCTAGTTTCATCTATTGGTTGTTCACTTACAGGTTTATTCATTTCAGCCAACACAACTCTACTTCTTGGAGTAAAATAATTCATATAGTCATTTTCCAAAAATTTAGCATTTGTACTAACAAAAACTTTCTTATCATTTCGACTATAGAATAAATAACCCCTAGTTTCTTTTGGATAACCCACAAGCAAATATACTTCTGATTTCGGTTCCAACTTATCAGGCTTCCCCTTTAGCGCATGTGCTGGACAATCACAAATTTGGAGATATCTCATACTAGGCTTACGCCCACTCCACAATTCCATGGGTGTTTTGGGAACAGATTTTGATGGAACTAAATTCAAAAGATGTATTGTTGTATCTAAGGCATACCCCCAAAAAGAAATTTGTAAAGTTGAGTAACTCATCATGGACCTAACCATTTCCAAAAGAGTCCTAGTCATTCTCTCTGCTACACCATTTTGTTGAGGAGTTCCAGGTGCAGTCAATTGGGATACAATCCCATTTTGAATTAGGTAATCCTTGAAATCTCCAAGAAGGTATTTGCCACCTTGATCAGATTGAATGACCTTTATGCATTTACCCAATTGATTCTCAACTTTAGCGCTAAACTCTTTGAACTTTTCAAAGACTTCAGACTTCCGTCTCATTAGGTACACATAACCATATCTTGAGTAATCATCCGTGAAAGTGATGAAGTACTCATAACCTCCTTTTGCTTGGGTTGACATAGGACCACATACATCTGTATGAACTAATTCAAGCAACTCTTGGGCTTTTCTACCTTTTGCATTAAAAAGTTGTTTGGTCATTTTACCTTCCAAACAAGATTCTCAAATTGGAAATCCATCAAAATCCATGGGTTGCAAAAGTCCATCTTTGATTAGTCTTTAAATCCTATTTGAATTAATATGACCCAAACGTAAGCACCAAAGATACGCATCACTAGTAGAAGGAAATTTTCTCTTTAATGATTTTACATGAGAGCTACTATCTAATTTAGAATTGTATAATTCATGCTTATTAGGAGTTAAAATTTAAAGACCATCCACAATATTGCCAGAACAGATAAACATTTTATCCTTCTTTATTACAACATTGTCTTTCAAGATAACACAAGATCCATGTTTACCTAAATAAGTTACAGAAACTAAATTCCTACGAACATTAGGTACATACAGGCAGTCTTCTAATATTAAAACTTTAGAATTAAAGTATAAATTAAACACTCCAACAGCTACAACCGGAATCCTGCTCCCATCAGCCAAAGTGAGAAATAATTCCCCTCCATTCAACTTTCTAGTCTCCTGGAATCCCTGCAAAGTATTGCAGATATGATTAGTACAACCTGAATCTACAAACCAGGAATCTGTGGAATTATGTACCAAACATATTTCAAGAAGGAATTAACTTTTCATACCCTTATTCTTGGCAGCTATGAAAATTGGACAATTCCTCTTCCAATGTCCTTTCTCACCACAATGGAAACATTTTCCTTTGGTTTTCTTTCCTTTGTTGGCAACTCCCAAGGCAATTTGTTTACCATCTTGCTTGGTGAAGTCCTTCTTCTTCTTCTTCTTCTTCTTCTTCTTCTTCTTCTTTACCCTTGCCTTTCAACTTAGGTTGAGAAGTAGAAGCTTCACCAACATTGGCTTCAATACTAGAAGTACCAAAGATGCCTTCCGCATCTACCAATTCATTCATCAATTTAGACAAAGAATAAATCTTTTTGTTCATATTATAATTAAGTCTAAATTCCTTGAATGATTCTGGTATCATATCCACTTGGGATTCTCCTTCAATATCGGCACCTAAAACTTCCAATGTATTTAGATTAGAGATCTTCCTAAGACAATGCTCCCTCACTGAAGTACCTTCAGCCATTTTGGTATTATAAATCTGCCTCATAGTTTCTTGCCTTGCAGAATGACTTTGCTTACCAAACATCTCCTTCAGACTTAACATTATGTCTGAAACTAGTTCTACATCTTGCATTTGATGTTGTAGAACATTTGAAATAAATGCTTGGATATAGAACTTAGCCATCTTGTTGGAAAAAACTGGTTTTGTATCTCATACAAAACACATAGCGGAAGCAACAAATAAGGACCTATTTCATTCATGATTGATAACGTGCACTATGTAAATTTCAGAATTTAAGAACAAGATAGCGTACCTTAGTGTGGAGAAATTCAAAACAAAGATTAGAAGTACTAGGGAACACTATTAATCTTCACTCTAATTCCACTTTATGCCCAAGATCTGTGGTCTCTCAATCAGTTTTCAAGGGAGAATGAAAGTGTGTCTCACTCACATACACACCATTTCCTTTTTCTTAATAAAAAATTATGTATGTTTCTCCCTTTATAACTAACTGATTATCTAATTGGGCTGGCCTGTTGGGCCTTTTCAATTGACCTTTAGTGTGTGGCTTAGAGTAGGATCAAAAGGGACCAATAAGACACTAGCTCCAATGGGTCTTGGGCTTTTCCATCAACTCTTGACAAGTTCAAAGTTACCATTAATTATGTTTAATACCACTATATAAATATAATTGCAATCTAGGCCTTATTAATAAATTATATCCCAAGACTTTATTGTACATGCAACCCCTTCATAAAATATTCGTAGTAACACAAAGTCATGAATGTAGACTGCCACTTTGTAAATTACTACATCTTATCCTTGAGTACCCAGTTTAATCCTTTAAAGTTATTCATCATATATTTATGAAATCTAATTTCATAAATATATATACGTTAGTAATTTCTTACCAAAGTGGTTAGGCCTAACACTCTAGATAACCAAATCCATTAAACTTATCTCAAGGGAATATTTTATATCTCCATTAAGAGACTATGAAATCCATCTCGAGAATATATGTTCCATCAACACTAAATGTGGCTGCCCAACATACTGAGGTTTTGATCGTCACTTTAGATCTCACTCCTAATATATCAAAGCAACCTACACCTCATGAACAGGTCCATTATTCTCTCAAGATTAAGAGTTCATGCAAATAGAAGTCATGAGATTTATTATTCATTTGACAGTCGTTAGGAGAATAATAAATCTCACAGCGGTCCAGTTCAATATGTCTTAACTCTTAAAACATATCAACATATCAACTAGAAGTCTCCACTTCCATGATCAAGACAAATCATCTTAGTTGATACGTTATAGTCTTCGCAGATGAAATGCCCAATTTCATCACTGACTACGAACTATAAATTCTGAGTTTCCAAAGAACTTGTGATTTATATCTTCTATGACTAAATTACATAAATCACATACTATGCATCTCATGGAATATATGATAATGTCCAAATATTCATATTACCATTATTTTGATAATAATAAAAGAACTTTATTAATCACAATATTAAGTCATACATAATGTCATACAATAGGATTTAAGGGCACAAATCCTAACACATCTCATTAGATTTCTGCCAACAATCATATCGTTGTTTTTCCTCAAGATGAGCATCTAATGAAGGAAATTTAGGACAAAGTTGAGTTAGCACTTACTTGTGCTCTTCAATTGTAAGAACAATGTCCAAATTTCTTTTCCAGTCAACATAGTTGGATCCAGTCAATTTGTTTTGATTAAGAATAGCAACAAGTGGGCTAAATGATGCCATGATTTTAAATTTGAAAATAACAAATATGAATATAATAAGTAAACTGAACATTATCAATTTAGCATACAAACATATAGTATGGAACCTTAATAAAACCATAATATAAAATATGCAACGACATCCCAATCCCATGTTTAAAATTCCTTGGGAGCAAGTAAATTACAAACACTATGATTGATTGAGAACTATTCTCATTTTTAGTGCTATCATGATAACTTTTATCAAACACTAATAACATGTTGTATTTCCTTTAGCCTCTAAGTAATAATGACATAGCTCTGAAGGGAGGTTAACATTAAACTTAGTCTAATGTACACCATTAACTGAATTCTATGTGAGTCATTAAGTAATTCCATGGTAGCGTGGTCATCCTTAATGTAAAAACACATATCATCCATCATTAAGAAGCTTATTCTGTAGTACCATGAATTAGACACCCTCTGAAAGGAGCAAGGCATATACGCCAAGGCGAGGTGCTTAATCATACTACTATAAACCGACAATGGAGGCCATGAGATCCAACCTTTGTATCTCTCTCCCACTAGATATTTTAAAATAAAAGTTTTTAAGATCAAGAACCATAATAATACTAGTAACCCTTGAAAACATAATCCTAATCTCATTAGGAATAAATTTCATAACCCTAGCATTAACATGAAATGTTTGACTATAAATATATGATGCAAGGCAAGCAACAGTATGATGAATCCTTTATAAACAATTTGCATGTACTCCCATATATATAATATAATATAATATAATCTAATCTAATATACTGATTGTACATCCAAGGCAAATATTACATGCTTATAATGATCAAACCATGCAAGTCTTTTATATATATATATATATCGCCTTGAATGAAAACATGTTAATGGCAGATGGAATTGGCCACATGGGTCCATGAAATCATGCAACAAATCAAGCCAATATATATATATATATACACATAATATCAAAGTGCACACACATGACAGTTATTGAATTTCATTCATTAACTATATCCAATTACTATTGAGACACGGCAGTATCATATATATATATATAGCAAACCAAGATGACACGGCACTATCATATATATATATATATATGACAAACCAAGATGTTCATTCAAAGAAAGTAGTTATTGTCCATTGACAATAACTACTCTCAAGGATAGTTATTGAATAGTACTGAGTCTTAATTGTAATGGCTTGGCGTGTATGTATATATATATATATATATATATATATATATATATATATATATATATATATATAATTGTCTTATTGCATGGCTTCAATAAACAAGTGATGCAATTCTCTCTATTATATCCAAATGATGCAATAACTATTTATATATAAGTCACAGCCCACTTCGAACAAAACAAGAGAACATTCATCCTTGGTGTGAACTCGATATCATCGAGAAAACGTTTTTCTTTTATTCTAAAATCCAATCACATGCTATGCAATCATGATATGAAAACCTGGCTCTGATACCAATTGTTGGAAAATCTGGTTTTGTATCTCATACAAAACACACAGCAGAAGCAACAAACATGGATCTATTTCATTCATGATTGACAACATGCACTAGGTAAATTTCAGAATTTAAGAACAAGATAGCGTACCTTGGTGTGGTAAAATCCAAAACAAAAGATTAGAAGTACTTGGGAAAACTTTTAATCTTCACTCCAATTCCACTTTACGCCCAAGAAGTGTGGTCTCTCAATCAGTTTCCAAGGGAGAACAATCAAGTGGCTTCACTCACACATACACACCATTTCACAATGATGTGTCTTTTTTTTCTCTAATAAAAAAATTATGTATGTTTCTCCCTTTATATCTAACTGATTATCTAATTGGGCCTTTCCAATTGGGCTCTAGTGTGTGGCTTGGAGTGGGACCAAAATGGACTAATAAGACACTAGCTCCAATGGGCCTTGGGCTTTTTTGTCAACTCTTGACAAGTCCAAAGTTACCATTAATTATATATTTAATACCGCTATATAAATATAATTGCACTCTAGGCTTTAGTAATAAATTATATCCCAAGACTTTATTATACATGCAACCCCTTCATAAAATATTCGTAATAATACAAAGTCATGAATGTAGAGTGCCACTTTGAAGATTACTACATCTTTATCCTTAAGTACCCGATTACTGCCATAAAACCAAATACCTACCTTCCTCCACCGAGAGAGAGCACCCAAAGCTCTGCGCGAACACAGGCACTCACATCATCATTCGAATGGGGCCCTCCAACAGTGCCTTGCGCGTGCAAGAGCTGTCGCCATGGCGGGTGGTCGAACGAAGGCTCGCGACAGCGGCGGCGGTTTTTCCGCTGCTGTTCCCGATTAAGGCCCGGCGTTGACAGGGGCTTTTGTCCTTTTTAACCATGCATACATTTAGGTTTATCTCAGCTTGTTCCTGCCTCCTTCTCTCCCAAACTTCTTGGAGCTAGACCAAAACTCGTCTGCATCCCCTATCCAAGTGAGAATCTTTCTTCCTGCCTCTCTAGCTCCCATTTTAGGTTATCTTTCTCTAGCCATCGAGGATGGTAGGAATTAAGGGGCGAGTAGGTTTGATGCTAGCTTTGTTGCCTTGGCATTGGCTAATTAAAGACATCCTCGCAAAGGCGCCATCTTTCTTAAGTTAAAACTTGACTTTCGTAGGCCTCTAGGTCTTTTACTGGTGCTCTACTTGAAAATAAAAGAATTGAGTTTTTGAGACTCCATTTTGTTAACAACAGGTACTGTTTTTTCCTTCACCAATAAGGATCATCTGTGCTATGAGTTTCTCTTCCTCAATAACGTCGAAGGCAAAAAAGTATGATCGATGATCTTTTGCTAATGCTAGCATCTTTTTCATCTCTAATCTCATCTATGCTTAAGGAAAAAAGTGTAACCTACCCGCTAATAATTAATATAATAAAAAGGGGCTAGCTGCTCTCCTTAATTTCACAAAGAATGGAGTGGTTTTTGCTCCTTGCCCTTAGCTCAACAAATTGTTAGGCTCGGGTACCTTAGATAAACTTTAGCGTTACCTCCATTTATTAAAAACCCCTTCACTCCACTCCCTTACAAAGACTTAGGAGTCCTAACAAGGTTCAGTCATTCAAAAGCAAAAAAGGACAGGAAAATCCCATTCTGGTCAAGCCTTCCTTCTCCCACGTGGGGCCTTTCTCTCAATTTCACCCTTGAAGAAATGGTTCACCCACGAGCCGAGTACTACGACTACAGAGGAGAGCAAAGCTTCGAAGATAGCTTCGCTTCCTAGTCTCTTCTTTCTAGTGACTAGCTTCTCAAGTGGGTGGCTTGGAAAGCAAGCTACCTTCAGCATCAGTAAAATCCTTAAAAATAATAGGTCGGAATGGTGGGAAAGGAGGTGCTCCCTACTTCAATGGAAAGGGGGGAATCGTCGTTTCATAGCCGGTCCTTTACAACTACCTTTCGCCCAACATGATCACAAATGAAGACAGAGAATTGCGTAGATAGAAGGATAAAATAAACCAACCCACTTGTCCTAATCATAACAATTGAAGAAAGAAAGAGAATGGTGCCCCCTTTTGCCCAATGGGCATCATTGGAGAACAATTTCAAAGGGGGATAGGGTGAGAACCTTTCGTTGGTTACGCCCTTTAAGTGATGGTTCTTCCATATCCAAATAGAGATCTATATCTTTCTCTCGATAGATAGAAAGATATATTGAGAAACGGATATTGTTCTGCTTTCAAGATCTATGAGCAAGATAGATCCCTAAATATCCATTTGAAAAAAGAGATGAATAGATAAGGCGAAGCCGAGCATTTCTTTCTTAAATAAACACCAGGGCAGAATACAAAAAGGATTCAGAATCTATATAATCATTGGGAGACTTTGGATAACGCTGGCATTTATGTTGCTGTCCGAGTCGCGCAAGAGTATTTACCAAAGGGACGCAAACATTTATAGGGGTGCTTATGAGTAGTGGAGCTGGGTGATGAATACCCTACATTTGAAGAAAAAAACCTTGTGGGACCTGAAGAAAATTGTCAGCCTTCCTATTTACGGCCAACTTTACGATGAGTATGCTCCTTGGAATGAAGAGTTGTACGGCTTCGATGAGATTTTGAAAGAGAAGTACCATTCGGAGTGTGCTCGAGAACTCTTCGCAAAGTACCAACAAGATGATATTGATTACGAAGCGCCAAGCGTTGGTACTTCGCGAAGAGTTCCCGGGCACACTCCGAATGGTACTTCTCTTTCAAAATCTCGTCAAACCCATACAACTCTTCATTCCAAGGAGCACACTCATAGATTTGGCCGTAAATAGGAAGGCCGACGATTTTCTTCAGGTCCTACAAGGTTTTTTTTTTCCTTAAAATGTAGGGTATTCATCACCCAGCTCCATTTCTCACAAGCGCCCCTATAAATGTTTGCGTCCCTCTGGTAAATACTTTTGACGACTTGGACAGCACCATAAATGCTAGCATTATACAAAGTCTCCCAATGATTATATAGATTCCGAATCCTTTTTGTTTTCTTCCCCAGTGTTTATTTTGATGAAAAAATAAATGTTTGTATCGCATACAAAACATACGCGACGGAAAATAAACTAATCTACTTCATTCACAATTGATAACATGCACTATGTAAGTTTCAGAATATAGAATCAAGAGAATGTACCTTGGTGCAGTGAATTTCAAAACCAAAGATCAGAAGTTCTCGGGATCACTTTCAATCTTCACTCCGATTCCACTAATGCCCAAGATGTGTGATCTCTCAATCAGTTTTTGTTCAAGGGAGAATGAGAGAGTGTCCAACACTCACATAGACACCATTTCACAATGATGTCTCTCTTTTTCATATATATTAAAATTATGTATGTTTCTCTCCTTATAACTGATTATCTAATTGGGCTAGCCTTTTGGGCCTTTCCAATTGGGCTTTAGTATGTGGCTTAGAGTGGGACCAAAAGGGACCAACAAGACACTAGCTCCAATGGGTCTTGGGCTTTTCTGTCAACTCTTGACAAGTCCAAAGTTACCATTAACTATATTTAATACCACCATATAAATATAGTTGCACTCTAAGCCTTATTTATAAATTATATCCCAAGACTTTATTATACATGCAACCTTCACAAAATATTCGTAATAATACAAAATCATGAATGTAGACTGCCATTTTGTAAATTACTACATCTTATCCTTGAGTACCCGGTTTAATCCTTTAAAATTATTCAACATATATTTATGAAATCCAATTTCATAAATATATACTTTAGTAACTTCTTACCAAAGTGGTTAGGCCTAACTTACTGAATAACTGAACCCATTAAACTTATCTCAACGGAATATTTTATATCTCCGTTAAGAGACTATGAATTCTATCTTGAGAATATATGTTCCATCAACACTAAATGTGACTGCCTAACATACTGAGCTTTTGACCTTTAGGATAGATCTCACTCCTGATATATCAAAGCAACCTACACTGCATGATCAAATCCATTATCCTCTCAGGATTAAGAGTTCATATAAATAGAAGTCGTGAGATTTATTATTCATTTGATAGTCGTTAGGAGAATAATAAATCTCACAGCAGTCCAGTTCAATATGTTTTAAATCTTAAAACATATCAACATACCAACTAGAAATCTCCATTTCCATGATCAAGACAAATCATTTTAGTTGATATGTTATAGTCTTCGCAGATGAAATGCCCAATTTCATCACCGACTACGAACTACAATTCTAAATTTACAAAGAACTTGTGATTTATATCTTTTGTGACTTTTCACATAAATCACATACTATGCATCTCATGGATTATATGATAATGTCTCATATTTATGTTACCATTATTTTAGATTATAATAAAACAAATTTATCAATCACAATATTAAGTCATACATCATGTCATATATAATGTCATACATAATATCATACATAACATCATATAATAAGATTTAAGGGCACTAGTCCTAACAATCTCCCACTTGACCTAAAGACTATTGTGCACTAATCTAACTCTCATTCCCTCCAAATGTGACTCAAAAGTCCTTTGAGGCAAGGTTTTGGTAAAGGGATCTGCTAGATTATTTGCACTTTCAATCTTTGCTACCACTACATCTCCACGAGCATTAATGTCTCGAATGATGTGGTACTTTCTCTCAATGTGCTTTCCTTTCTTGTAATTTCTTGGATCTTTGGATTGTGCAACCGCTCCACTATTGTCGCAAAACAATGTAATAGGAACTTGCTCCATTCTCACAACACCAAGATCGGAAAGGAATTTCTTAAGCCAAATAGCTTCCTTTGCTGTCTCATAAGCAGCAACATATTCGGCTTCCATGGTGGAGTTCGTAATACAAGATTGCTTAACACTCCTCCAACTTATGGCTCTACCTCCCAAGGTGAACACACAACCTGAAGTGGACTTTCTGAAATCAAGATCTAACTAAAAATCTAAATCCGTATAACCAACGAGAATCAAATCCTCACTATGGTAAACAAGAATATAATCTCTCGTTCTCTATAGATACTTGAGAATATGCTTTACAGCTTGTCAATGTTTAAGTCTTGGATTTGATTGATATTTGCTGACCATGCCAACTGAATAACAGATATATTGTCTAGTACATAGCATGGCATACATGAGACTTCCCACTATAGAAGCATAAGGAACTTGTCTCATGATATTTTCTTCCTCAAGAGTCTTAGGCCTTTGGTCATCAGACAGAGGAACTCCATGTCTAAAAGGTAGTAATCCTTTCTTGAAGTTTTGTATGCTAAACCGTTCTAGAACCTTATTTATATACCCAATTTGTGATAGACTTAACATATTATTCTTGCGATCTCGCTAAAGCTTGATCCCTAAAATAAAGTTGGCTTCACCCAAGTCCTTCATTTCAAATTGGCTTGAAAACCAAACCTTTACCGATGACATTACCCCTACATCATTTTCAATGAGTAGAATATCATCAACATAAAGCACTAGGAACATTACTACTTTGTCTCGATGTCTTTTGTACACACATGGTTCATCAAGATTTTGTTCAAAACCAAATGATTTGATTGCTTGATCAAATCTAATGTTCCATGACTTAGATGCTTGCTTAAGTCCATAAATGGACCTTTTAAACTTGCATACCATATGTTCTTGGTTCTTTCCTATAAAACCTTGTGGTTGCATCATATAGATTTCTTCTTCAAGATTGCCATTAAGAAATGCTTTACATCCATTTGCCAAATCTCATAATCATAATGAGCAGCAATGGATAAAAGAATTCTGATAGATTTAAACATTTCTACTGGTGAAAAGGTTTCTTTATAATTAAAAGCTCGGATTTGTGTAAAAAATACAAGAGCTTGTTTAGACCCCAAAATAAAAATTACGGCTCGGTTGATTTTACTCTTACTTAATTAAAGTGCGAAAACAAGAGTAAATATGCGCAATGAACCGATACTACTCTAGTGCAAAAACATGGACAACAAACAATAAAAGTAAAGCACAAGAGTAAAGGAAGAGAGATGCAAACACAAGATAACACCACGATGTGTTATCGAAGAGGAAGCCAAAGAACTCGGCGAAAAACCTCTCCGCCGCCCTCCAAGCGGTAAATCGATCCACTAGAAAATAAAGTTGGAGTACACGAATAACAAAAGACCCTCCAAGCCTAGTCTATCCAATGTACTTGAGCCCTCCAAGGTCCTACTACCAACGGATTTCTCGGAGTCATGTCTTCTCTAGCTTTCCAGATCTCGGAATACGCTCGATTGCTTCTACCAAGCCTCACCGGCTTCTTTTGGCAAATCCCCAAAAATTCCCAAGTTCCAAAACACTCTCTACACTCTGAAAATATGTGGGTTGTGTTTGGGTACAAATATCCTCTCAAGGTATGGCAATGGGAGAGGGAATGAGAAGATGCTACAATGATTTCTCACTGAAGATGGGTAGCTCTCTCTAATAGATGGATGTGTGTGTTGTTGAAAACCTATCTAGGGTTTTTCTCTCTGAATGGACTCCTTTCACATTTGTGGGTAATGAGGGTATATATAGTATAGGTAAAGGGTAAGAAAGTCACACTTAAAAAATCTCCAAGCAGAGAGTTTCGCGACTACCTCACGGGAAGGCCTTACTCGCGAGACACTCGCGAAAACGACAGCCTGACACAACTCTTCAGCTTCCAGTCATGTGCTTCTCACGTGCCCTTTTCACTGGATACTCTTCTAGCGAGCTACTCGCGAGCCAATCGCGAAAATGCACTAATTCTTCATTTCAATCTTGATTCTTCACCAACTTAATACTAAACCCAATACAATAAAATCCCACAAAATACAATGAACAAATTAAAGTAAATACAACACTTTTTGTCATGGAATAAAGCCAACATAAAACATAGTTGTAAATCACAACTTTACAATAATCAATACATTATTTTTGCGTATATACTTTCGCCACCAGCCTTGCTTTAATTAAGAGTTTCAACCTTTCCATCTATCCCTCTCTTTCTCTTGTAAATCCATTTGCAACCAATAGGTTTAATGCCGTTAGGCGCCTCTACAAGATCCCGAACATGGTTGGAATACATAGAATCCAATTCAGATTTCATAGCTTGGACCAAATGATGTGTATCTATATCATTCATTGCTTCATCATAAGTGTAAGGATCCAATTCAGCCTCTTCTAAGATAGCTTCATAAGTTTCTCCCAAAATGTATAAATCTTATAGGAGTTCGAACAATTTTCCCACTACGACGAGGCACCTGTGTACTAGACATCTCATGAGTAGTATTTTGTGGTGTATCCAATACAACCACATCATCCCTAATTTTATCCAATGGTTGTTGATTTACAGATTCATTCATTTCAACCAATACAACTCTACTTCTAGGAGTGAAATTATTCATATTGTCATTTTCCAAAAATTTAGCATTTGTACTAACAAAAACTTTGTTTTCCTTACGACTATAGAATAAATAACCCCTAGTTTCTTTTGGATAACCCACAAGCAAACACACGTCCGATTTTGGTTCCAATTTATCAGGCTTCCCTTTTAACACATGTGCTGGACAACCCCAAATGTGGAGATATTTCATGCTGGGCATACGCCCACTACATAATTCCATGGGTGTTTTAAGAACAAATTTTGATGGAACTAAATTCAAAAGATGTATTGCTGTATCTAAGGCATACCCCCAAAAAGAAATTGGTAAAGTTGAGTAACTCATCATGGACCTAACCATTTCCAAAAGAGTTCTATTCCTTCTCTCCGCTACATCATTTTGTTGAGGAGTTCCAAGTGCAGTCAATTCGGATACAATCCCATTCTGAATTAGGAAATCCTTGAAATCTCTAAGAAGGTATTTGCCACCTCGATCAGATCAAATGGCCTTTATGCATACCCAATTGATTCTCAACTTCAGCCCTAAACTCTTTGAACTTTTCAAAGGCTTCAGACTTCCATCTCGTTAGGTACACATAACAATATCTTGAGTAATCATCGATAAAAGTGATGAAGTACTCATAACCTCCTTTTGCTTGAGTTGACATAGGTGTTAGGATTTATGCCCTTAAATCCAATTGTATGATACTATATATGATATTATGTATGACATTATGTATGACTTAATATTGTGATTAATAAAGTTGTTTTATTATTATTTAAAATAATGGTAACATGAATATTGGGACATTATCATATAATCCATGAGATGCATAGTATGTGATTTAGTCACAGAAGATATAAGTCACAAGTTCTTTGTAAACTCAGAATTTATAGTTCGTAGTCGGTGATGAAATTGGGCATTTCATCTGCGAAGACTATAACGTATCAACTAAGATGATTTGTCTTGATCATGGAAGTGAAAACTTCTAGTTGATATGTTGATATGTTTTAAGAGTTAACACATATTGAACAGGACCGCTGTGAGATTTATTATTCTCCTAACGACTGTCAAATGAATAATAAATCTCACGACTTCTATTTGCATGAACTCTTAATCCTGAGAGAATAATGGACCTGATCATGACGTGTAGGTTGCTTTGATATATCAGGAGTGAGATCTAAAGTAATGGTCAAAACCTCAGTATGTTGGGCAGCCATATTTAGTGTTGATGAAACATATATTCTCAAGATGGAATTCATAATCTCTTAACGGAGATATAAAATATTCCCTTGAGATAAGTTTAATGGGTTTGATTATTCAGAGTGTTAGGCCTAACTACTTTGGTAAAAAATTACTAAAGTATATATTTATGAAATTGGATTTCATAAATATATGATGAATAACTTTAAAGAATTAAACTGGGTACTCAAGGATAAGATGTAGTAATTTACAAAGTGGCAGTCTACATTTATGACTTTGTATTACTACGAATATTTTATGAAAGGGTTGCGTGTATAATAAAGTCTTGGGATATAATTTATTAATAAGGCCTAGAGTGCAATTATATTTATATAATGGTATTAAATATAATTAATGGTAACTTTGGACTTGTTAAGAGTTGACGGAAAAGCCCAAGGCCCATTGGAGCTAGTGTCTTATTGGTCCCTTTTGGTCCCACTCCAAGCCACACAGTAAAGCCCAATTGGAAAGGCCCAATAAGCCAGCCCAATTAGATAATCAGGTAGTTATATAGGGAGAAACATACATAATTTTTTATTAAGAAAAAGAAAATGGTGTGTATGTGAGTGTGAGACACACTTTCATTCTCCCTTTGAAAACTGATTGAGAGACCACACATCTTGGGTGAAAAGTGGAATTGGAGTGAAGATTAAAAGTGTTCCCAAGTGCTTCTAATCTTTGTTTTGAATTTTTCCACACCAAGGTACGCTATCTTGTTCTTAAATTCTGAAATTTACATAGTGCACGTTATCAATCATGAATGAAATAGATCCTTATTTGTTGCTTCCGCTATGTGTTTTGTATGAGATACAAAACCGAATTTTTCCTTCAATTGGTATCAGAGCCAGGTTTTCATATCATGATTGTATAGCGTGTGATTGGATTTTAGAATAAAAGAAAAACGTTTTCTTGATGATATCGGGTTCTTACCATGTATGTGATTTCTCTTGGTTTGTTCGTAATGCCCAATTTCATCAAGTAATGATGTCATGTCTTAATGGTATGGATTGAAAGGCACTGTTACAGGATAACAATTTTATGGCCTTATATCATTTCCAGGGCAATTATTGCATGTTTATAAGATGGCCTTGAATTCTTGTTTTTATATATATATATATATATATATATATATATATATATATATATAGTAGACCGAATAGCCTTGAATTACTTCCAAGGCAATAACTGTCATGTACGAACCATTAATGCACTGCTTGGTTTCATTTTTGGCACGGCTTGCATTCAATTGCTTTGCATGGTTAGTTATTTTTAGGGAAGTGATATTGAGTTTCAACGCCTAACTTCCTGGATTGGCTTGAGTGCAAATCCTTGATGGCATGCAATTGGTTATTCAAGGATTCTATTGCCTTAGTTTATATGAATGAAATGGCCAACTTGCATGCAAATGATATATAAAGAATCATGCAATCTGTCTGTTATATATAAAGGATTCAATTTATGATCCGTATATAAGATTACATATAATAATAATATATTACGTATATTAATCCATATATTATATTATAAATAATGTAATATGGATTTTTAAATGTAATATGGGTTTATATTACGTTATATATATTTATATATGTTAATGCTAGTTTAATGAAATTTATTCCTAATGAGATTAGGGTTATGTTTTTCACGTGTCTAGCATTATTATGGTTCTTCGACTTAAAAACCTTTTGTTTAAAATATCTAGTGGGAGAGAGATACAATGGTTGCATCTCACGGCCACCATTATCGGTTCATAGTAGTATGGATAAACACCTCGTCTTGGCGTATATGTCTCGCGATCCCAAAGGAGGGTGTTTATTTAATAGTACTACAAGATTGAACTTACCTGTTTAAAGTAGTGTGGACAAACACCTCGTCTTGGCGTATATGCCTCGCGATCCCAAAGGAGGGTGTTTTGTTTTATGGTACTACAAGTTTAAACACTATAAAAGGGAGATGAAATATGGCTACACATGACTCTTGATAATGGTGTACACTAGACTAAGTGTAATGTTAACCTCCCAAAGGAGCTATGTCATTATTACTTAGAGGCTAAAAGCAATACGGCATATTGTTAGTGTTTGATAAGAGTTATCATGATGGCACTAATAATGAGAATAGTTCTCAACCAATTAATGTGTTTATAATAAACTTGCTACCTAGGAATTATAGACATGGATTGGGTTGACATTGCATATATTATTTTATGGTTTTATTAAAGTTCCATATTATATGCTTATATGCTAAATTGATAATGTCCAGTTTACTTATTATATTCATATTTATTATTTTCATATTTATATCATGGCATCATTTAGCCCACTTGTTGCTATTCTTAACCAAAACAAACTGACTGGATCCAACTATGTTGATTGGAAAAGAAATTTAGACATTGTTCTTACAGCTGAAGAGCACAAATATGTGCTTACTCAACCATGTCCTAGCTTTCCTTCATTTGATGCTCCTTTTGAGGAAAAACAGCGATATGATCGTTGGCAGAAATCTAATGAAATGGCCAAGTGCTACATCCTAGCATCTATTTCAAATGTTCTACAGCATCAAATGTAGGATGTAGAATTTGCTTCAGACATAATGCATAGTCTGAAGGAGATGTTTGGTGAGCAAGGTCGTTCTGCAAGGCAAGAAACCATGAGGCAAATTTATAATACCAAAATGGTTGCAGAAAGTTCAGTGGGGGAGCATTGTCTTAGGATGATTGCTAATCTGAACACATTAGAAGTTTTAGGTGCCGACATTGATGGAGAATCCCAAGTAGATATGATACTCCAGTCACTACCGGAATCATCCAAGGAATTCTGACTCAATTATAATATGAACAAAAAGATTTATTCTTTTTCTGAATTAATGAATGAGTTAGTGGCGGCGGAAGGCATCCTTGGTACTTTTAGTGTTGAAGCCAATGTGAGTGAAACTTCTACTTCTCATCCTAAGTCAAAGGCAAGGGTAAGAAGAAGAAGAAGAAGAAGAAAGACCTCACTAAAAAAAATGGTAAACAAATTGCCTTAGAGGTTGCCAACAAAGGAAAGAAAACCAAAGGAAAGTGTTTCCATTGTGGTGAGAAAGAAAATTGGAAGAGGAATTGTCCAACATTCAAGGCTGCTAAGAATAAGGGTATGAAAAGTTCATTTCTTCTTGAAATATGTTTGGTACAGAATCCTACGGATTCCTAGTGTGTGGATTCAGGTTGTACTAATCATATCTGCAATTCTTTGCCGGGGCTCTAGGAGACCAGAAAGTTGAATAAGAAAGAACTATTTCTTACTTTGGCTGATAGGAGCAAGATTCTGATTGAAGCTGTTGGAGTGTTTAATTTATGTTTTATGTCTAGAGTTTTAATATTGGAAAACTGTTTGTATGTACCTAATGTTCATAGGAATTTAATTTCTACAACTTACTTAGGTAAACATGGATATTGTGTTATCCTAAAAAACAATGTTGTAATAAAGAATGATAAAATGTTTATCTGTTCTGGCAATATTGTGGATGGTCTTTATATTTTAACTCCTGACAAGCATAAATTATACAATTCTGAATTATATAGTAGCTCTCATGTCAAATCATTAAAGAGAAAGTTTCCTTCTACTAGTGATGCATGTCTATGGCACTTGCGTTTAGGTCATATTAATTCAAGTAGGATTCAAAGACTAATCAAAGATAGACTTTTACAGCCCATGGACTTTGATGGTTTTCTAGTTTACGAATCTTGTTTGGAATGTAAGATGACCAAACAACCTTTTAATGCAAAAGGTAGAAGAGCCCAAGAGTTGCTTGAATTAGTTCATACAGATGTATGTGGTCCTATGTCAACCCAAGCAAAAGGAGGTTATGAGTACTTCATCACTTTCACGGATGATTACTCAAGATATGGTTATGTGTACCTAATGCGACGGAAGTCCGAAACCTTTGAAAAGTTCAAAGAGTTTAAGGCTGAAGTTGAAAATCAATTAGGTAAACGCATAAAGGCCATTCGATCTGATTGAGGTGGCGAATACCTTCTTGGGGATTTCAAGGATTGTCTAATTCAAAATGGGATTTTCTCCCAATTGACTGCACCTGGAACTCCCTAACAAAATGGTGTAGCGGAAAGAAGGAATATGACTCTTTTGGAAATGGTTAGGTTCATGATGAGTTACTCAGCTTTACCAGTTTCTTTTTAGGGATATGCACTAAAAACTGCTATGCATGTTTTGAATTTAGTTCCATCAAAATCTGTTCCCAACACACCTAAGGAATTGTGGAGTGGGCGCAAGCCTAGTATGAAATATCTCCACATTTGGGGATGTCCAGCACATGTGTTGAAAGGGAAGTTTGATAAGTTGGAAGTTAAAACGGAAGTATGCATGTTTTTAGGGTATTCAAAGGAAACTAAGGGTTATTTATTCTATAATCACAAGGATAACAAAGTGTTTGTTAGCACCCATGCCAAATTTTTGGAAGATGATTATGTGAATAATTTTAATCTTAGAAGCAAAGTTGTATTGGCTGAAATAGATAAGCCTGTAGTTGAACAACCAATGGATGAAACTAGGGATGATGTGGCTGTATTGGATACACCACAAGATATTACTCATGAGATGTCTAGTACATAGGTGCCTCATCATATTGGGAGAAACTTATGTAGCTATTTCAAAAGAGGCTGAATCGGATCTCTACACTTATGAAGAGGCAATGAATGATATAGGTGCACTTCATTGGGTCCTAGCTATGAAATCTAAATTGGATTCTATGTATTCCAATCATGTATATGATCTTGTAAAGGCGCCTAACGGCATTAAACCTGTTGATTGCAAATGGGTTTACAAGAGGAAGAGAGGGATAGATGGAAAGGTTAAAACCTTTAAAGCAAGACTAGTGGCGAAAGGGTATACACAAAAGAAGGTATTGATTATGATGAAACGTTTTCGCCAGTAGCCATGCTTAAATCTATCAAAATTCTCTTATCCATTGCTGCTCATTATGATTATGAGATTTGGCAAATGGATGTCAAGACGGCATTTCTTAATGGCAATCTTGAAGAAGAAATATACATGATGCAACCGAAAGGTTTCATAGCAAAGAACCAAGAGCATATGATATGCAAGTTGAATAGGCCCATTTATGGACTTAAGCAAGCATCTAGGTCATGGAACATCAGATTTGATCAAGCAATCAAGTCGTTTGGTTTTGAACAAAATCTTGATGAACCATGTGTGTACAAAAGACATCTAGACAAAGTAGTAATGTTCCTAGTGCTTTATGTTGATGATATTCTACTTATTGGGAATGATGTAGGGGTAATTTCATCGGTTGAAGTTTGGTTGTCAAGCCAATTTGATATGAAGGACTTAGGTGAGACTAACTTTATTCTAAGGATCAAGCTTTGGCGAGATCGCAAGAATAAGATGTTAGGCTTATCACAAGCTAGATATATAGATAAGGTCCTAGAACGGTTTAGCATGCAAAACTCCAAGAAAGGATTGCTTCCTTTTAGACATGGAGTTCCTCTATCTGATGACCAAAGGCCTAAACTCAAGAGGAAGAAAATATGATGAGACAAGTTCCTTATGCTTCTGTAGTGGGAAGTCTCATGTATGCCATGCTTTGTACTAGACCAGATATTTGTTATTCAGTTGGTATGGTCAGCTGATATCAATCAAATCAGGGACCAAAACATTGGCAAGCTGTAAAGCATATTCTCAAGTATCTTAGGAGAACGAGAGATTATATGCTTGTTTAACGATGTGAGGATTTAATTCCCGTTGGCTATACAGATACAGATTTTCAATTGGATCTAGATTTCAGAAAATCCACTTTAGGATGTGTTTTCACCTTGGGAGGTGGAGCCATAAGTTGGACGAGTGTTAAGCAATCTTGTATTGCGGACTCCACCATGGAAGCTGACTACGTTGATGCTTGTGAAGCAGCAAAGGAAGCTGTTTGGCTCAAGAAATTCCTTTCTGATCTTGGTGTTATGAGAATGGAGCAAGTTCTCATCACATTGTTTTGCGACAATAGTGGAGCAGTTGCACAATCCAAAGATCTAAGGAATCACAAGAAAGGAAAGCACATTGAGAGGAAGTACCACATCATTCGAGACATTGTTACTCGTGGAGATGTTGTGGTAGCAAAGATTGAAAGTGCAAATAATCTAGCCTCAAAGGACTTTCGAGTCACATTTGGAGGGAATGGGAGTTAGATTAGTGTACAATAGTCTTTAGGGCAAGTAGGAGATTGTTAGGATTTATGCCCTTAAATCCTATTGTATGATACTATATATGATATTATGTATGACATTGTGTATGACTTAATATTGTAATTAATGAAATTATTTTATTATTATCTAAAATAATGGTAACATGAATATTGGGACATTATCATATAGTCCATGAGATGCATAGTATGTGATTTATATGATTTAGTCATAGAAGATATAAGTCACAAGTTCTTTGTAAACTCAAAATTTATAGGTCGTAGTCGGTGATGAAATTGGCATTTCATCTGCGAAGACTATAATGTATCAACTAAGATGATTTGTCTTGATCATAGAAGTGGAGACTTCTAGTTGATATATTGATATGTTCTAAGAGTTAAGACATATTGAACTGGACCGCTGTGAGATTTATTATTCTCCTAACGACTGTCAAATGAATAATAAATCTCACGACTTCTATTTGCATGAACTCTTAATCTTGAGAGAATAATGGACCTGATCATAACGTGTAGGTTGCTTTGATATATCAGGATTGAGATCTAAAGTAACGGTCAAAACCTTAGTATGTTAGGCAGTCACATTTAGTGCTGATGGAACATATATTCTCAAGGTGGAATTCATAATCTCTTAACGGAGATATAAAATATTCCCTTGAGATAAGTTTAATGGGTTTGATTATTCAGAGTGTTAGGCCTAACCACTTTGGTAAGAAATTACTAAAGTATATATTTATGAAATTGGATTTCATAAATATATGATGAATAACTTTAAAGGATTAAATCGGGTACTCAAGGATAAGATGTAGTAATTTACAAAGTGGCAATCTACATTTATGACTTTGTATTACTACAAATATTTTATGAAGGGGTTGCGTGTATAATAAAGTCTTGGGATATAATTTATTAATAAGGCATAGAGTGCAATTATATTTATATAGTGGTATTAAATATAATTAATGGTAACTTTGGACTTGTCAAGAGTTGACGGAAAAGCCCAAGGCCCATTGGAGCTAGTGTCTTATTGGTCCATTTTGGTCTCACTCCAAGCCACACACTAAAGCCCAATTGGAAAGGCCCAATAGGCCAGCTCAATTATATAATCAGTTAGTTATAAAGGAAGAAACATACATAATTTTTTATTAAGAAAAAGGAAATCGTGTGTATGTGAGTGTGAGACACACTTTCATTCTCCCTTTGAAAACTGATTGAGAGACCACACATCTTGGGCGAAAAGTGGAATTGGAGTGAAGATTAAAAGTGTTCCTAAGTGCTTCTAATCTTTATTTTGAATTTCTCCACACCAAGGTACGCTATCTTGTTCTTAAATTCTGAAATTTACATAGTGCATGTTATTAATCATGAATGAAATAGATCCTTGTTTGTTGCTTCCGCTATGTGTTTTGCATGAGATACAAAACCGAATTTTTCCTTTAATAAGACCACATACATCTGTATGAATTAATTCAAGCATCTCTTAGGCTCTTCTACCTTTTGCATTAAAAGGTTGTTTAGTCATTTTACCCTCCAAACAAGATTCACAAACTAGAAATTCATGAAAGTCCATGGGCTGTAAAAGTCCATCTTTGATTAGTCTTTGAATCCTATTTGAATTAATATGACCCAAACTCAAGTGCCAAAGATATGCATCATTTGTAGAAGGAAATTTTCTCTTTAATGATTTTACATGAGAGTCATTATCTAATTCAGAATTATGTAATTCATGCTTATCAGGAGTTAAAATATAAAGACCATCCACAATATTGCCAGAACAGATAAACATTTATCCTTCTTTATTACAACCTTGTCCTTTAGGATAACACAATATCCATGTTTACCTAAATAAGTTGCAAAAATTAAATTCCTACGAACATTAGGTACAAATAAACAGTCTTGCAATATTAAAACCCTAGACTCAAAGCATAAATTAACAACACCAATAACTACAACCGAAATCCTGCTCCCATCAGCCAAAGTAAGAAACAATTCCCCTTCATTCAGCTTTCTAGTCTCCTAAAACCCCTACAAAGAATTGTAAATATGATTAGTACAATCTAAATCCACACACCAGGAATCCGTGGGATTTTGTAACAAACATATTTCAAGAAGAAATGAACTCTTCATATCCTTATTCTTGGCAGCTTTGAACTTTGGAGAATTCCTCTTCCAATGTCCTTTCTCACCACAATGGAATCACTTTCCTTTGGTTTTCTTTCCTTTGTGGGCAACCCCTAAGGCAATTTTCTTACCATCTTGCTTAGTGAAGTCCTTCTTCTTCTTACCCCTTGCCTTTTGACTTAGGTTAAGAAGCAGAAGCTTCACCCACATTGACTTCAACACTAAAAGTACCAAGGATGTCTTCCGCTGCCACTAACTCATTCATTAATTCAAACAAAGAATAAATCTTTTTGTTCATGTTATAATTAAGTCTGAATTCCTTGAATGATTCCGGTAGTAACTAGAGTATCATATGCACTTGGAATTCTCCATCAATGTTCGCACCTAAAACTTCCAATGTATTCAGATTAGAGATCATTGTAAGACAGTGCTCTCTCACTGAACTGCCTTCAGCCATTTTGGTATTATAAATTTGCCTTATTGTTTCTTGCCTTGCTGAACGGCCTTGCTCACCAAACATCTCCTTCAGACTTAGCATGATGTCCGAAGCTAGTTCTACAACCTGCATTTGATGTTGTAGAACATTTGAGATAGATGCTAGGATGTAGCACTTGGCCATTTCATTAGATTTTTTCCAACGATCATATCGATGTTTTTCCTCAGGAGGAGCATCTAATGAAGGAAAGTTAGGACATGGTTGAGTAAGCACATATTTGTGCTCTTCAGCTGTAAGAACAATGTCCAAATTTCTTTTCTAGTCAACATACTTGGATGCAGTCAATTTGTTTTGATTAAGAATAGTAACAAGAGGGGCTAAATGATGCCATGTTCAAATCTGAAAATAATAAACATGAATATAATAAGTAAATTGGACATTATCAATTTAGCATATAACCATATAATATGAAACCTTAATAAAACCATAAAATAATATACACAACGACAAACCAATCTCATGTTTAAAATTCCTTGGAAGCAAGTAAATTATAAACACTATGATTGATTAAGAACTATTCTCATTATTAGTGCTATCATGATTAACTCTTATCAAACACTAATAATATGTCGTATTTCCTTTAGCCTCTAAGTAATAATGACATAGCTCCAAAATTTCCTTAGAAAACTCTTATCAAAGGAAATACGCTATCATGATTAACTCTTATCAAACACTATGAAAACTCTTAGAAAAATTCAAAATTTCCTTCTTTCGATCAATCGAATGTACCCCTCGATCGGTCGAAAAAATTAAATAATTTGAACCTGACTGTCTGCCTTGCTCGATCGGTACTCGATCGCTTCTCGATCGGTCGAAAAATTAAATTCGATCTATCGACTAGCAATCGGGTATCAATCGAATCAAGAAGAATGGCCACCAATTCACTCGATCGATCGAAAGCAAGTTTCGATCAATCAAAACTCGTGAACTTCGAATGTCCAGAATATTTCCTGAAGCGTTTTCAACAGTTTTTCATGAACAAACAACCATCATATGAACATGGTAGACAGAGATTGATATCTAAACTAATTTCCATTGATGTTAAAGCTTTAAAGTTCAAATTAACATACTTAATATCAAACTTAAACAACATCATAACATCAATTTCAGTTTTCATCAAAACATAATTTCAATCACCATGCAGAAAATCAATTAAATAACTTTCTAACATCATGAAACTATCATTCTTGATTCCAAAACTCACAAAACATGTTATACAAATTGGAAATGAAGACCGCTCTAATACCAATTATGGGATTAATCATGGTTTGTATCTCATACAAAACATACGCAGCGAAAATTTAACGGATTTACTTCATTCACAATTGATAACATGCACTATGTAAGTTTTAGAATATAAAATCAAGAGAATGTACCTTGGTGCAGTGAATTTCAAAACCAAAGATCAGAAGTTCTCAAGAACACTTTCAATCTTTACTCCAATTCCACTAACACCCAAGATGTGTGGTCTCTAAATCAGTTTTTGTTCAAGGGAGAATGAGAGAGTGTCCAACACTCTCATACACAACATTTCACAATGACGTCTCTCTTTTTCATATATATTAAAATTTTGTATGTTTCTTTCCTTATAACTAATTATCTAATTGGGCTGGCCTTTTGGGTTTTTCCAATTGGGTTTAAGTGTGTGGCTTGGAGTGGGATTGAAAGGGACCAATAAGACACTAGCTCCGATGGGCCTAGGGCTACTCTGTCAACTCTTGACAAGTCCAAAGTTACCATTAACTATATTTAATACCACTATATAATTATAGTTGCACTCTAGGCCTTATTTATAAATTATATCCCAAGACTTTATTATACATGCAACCCCTTCACAAAATATTCGTAATAATAAGTCATGAATATATACTGCCATTTTGTAAATTACTACATCTTATCCTTGAGTACCCGGTTTAATCCTTTAAAGTTATTCAACATATATTTATGAAATCCAATTTCATAAATATATACTTTAGTAACTTTTTACCAAAGTGGTTAGGCCTAACTCTCTGAATAACTGAACCCATTAAACTTATCTCAAGGGAATATTTTATATCTCCGTTAAGAAATTATGACATCTTGAGAATATATATTCCTTCAACACTAAATGTAGCTGCCCAACATACTAAGGTTTTGACCGTTAGGATAGATCTCACTCCTAATATATCAAAGCAACCTACACTTCATGATCAGGTCCATTATCCTCTCAGGATTAAAAGTTCATGTAAATAGAAATCGTGAGATTTATTATTCATTTGACAATCGTTAGGAGAATAATAAATCTCACAGCGGTCCAATTTAATATGTTTTAACTCTTAAAACATATCAACATATCAACTAGAAATCTCCATTTCCATGATCAAAACAAATCATCTTAGTTGATATGTTATAGTCTTCGCAGATGAAATGCCCAATTTAATTACCGACTACGAACTACAATTCTGAGTTTACAAAAAACTTTTAATTTATATCTTTTGTCACTTTTTACATAAATCACATACTATGCATCTCATGGACTGTATGATAATGTCTCATATTCATGTTACCATTATTTTATATTATAATAAAACAAATTTATCAATCACAATATTAAGTCATACATTATGTCATACATAATATCATACATAACATCATACAATAAGATTTAAGGGCACTAATCCTAACACATTTATGAAAGCAAATTTCGAGTATGAAATAAGATTCACACAAGAAAAGTGATCACAACAATCTCCATTTTTTATGGTCTTTATTAATATGGTGGTGGGTTACACACTCCTGGGAAGTCTCTTGGCTTTCTCATTAATTACATATGCCATAGGAGAAGACATTTGATTCTAAGATCAGTGAGATCTTTACATTTTTAAATAGAAGAAAATGAGAAGAAGAATAGGGAAGAAGACGCAACGTAAGAATTTTTTGGTCTTCAAGGCCTTGCTACTTTGTCTTTGTCCTTTGGGTTCTTGGGGACTAAATCTCCTCCTTATCCTACTGAGAGGTTCACTTTATTTCTCCTCCAAGTACTTGAGTGCCTCTTCAAAGCTCCAAGTATCATAGGGGACCCGAATTCCAATACTCTTCTTTCTTTTGAGATCTTTTCACAGCTTTTTTGGCTAATGGCCTCCTGCCATATGGCAAGTAGGTCTCTTAAGCCTTTCTTAAAGGATAAGTACCAAGAGAGGTATTGTTCAAACGCAACTCTAAAATGGGGATGCAGGATGTTAAACAACCCGAACTATAGGCTTGTAAATCAATAGGTATTAAAATACCCACACTGCATCATTTTCAATGCCAACACTCCTCCAAAACTTTATGAGATCCAACTCTAACAAAGCCCATAAAGCCTGAATAAACCCCAAAGAGAAACCATCATATTTCTTATTTTATTATTAGTAAGATCTTCCCTAGATTGAACATTGAACATTGATTCTTCAATCTCTTCTTTAGATAAAGGGGCTAAACATTTTCTCTTATTTTGAGGGACAAGTACGAAAAAGTCACCCAAAACGGTCTAAGGCACCAATCCAATTTATATAACTTCTTGAAAGACTCGATGAATTGATTCTCCATACCCTCACCAAAACTACTACAAATTCCCGTTCGATAGGAATTCTATTAAGGAGCTTGGAATGCCATCTAGCAATCATCTTATGATGGAGAAAAACGATATTTTGACTAAATTCTGTTAAACCAAGATATTCTTGACCTTTGCTTTCATTAGCTTTCTTCTTGGGACAATAATTTTAGCCATTTCTATCTCAAATGAGTCTGGTAGGATTGTTCTTCTTCAAAAAAAGGAACAAACTCTTCTTTATGATCCAACTCCCCCTTCAAAATGGTCTTGAGCCCTAGCACCACCCTTATTATATGCAAAAATTTCCCTAGAATCCTAAGGTTAAGTTCTCATTTTTCACCTCTCTTTTCCATCAAGCCTCTTCAACGAAGCTAGCTCAAGACCAATGGATCAAGACGACTGTCGAAAAAAAGGGGGGGGGGGGAGGGGAGAAAGGACAGATCACCTGTGAATCTATGATCAAGCAAAACTATATCTAAAGAATGGGATACAGATTTACCGACCCAACATCTCTTTCGTTCAATAATGCCTTCGCTTCAAGACACTATTTACCAATAAGAATAGGAAAAAGACACTACCTTTTTGAATGGAAAAAGCCAAAGGGGTGAACAAGCGCCACGGTAACGAGCCGTAAACAAGAAAGATGAGCAGAGCATTCCTTTCGCCAGTCTTTATAGGAGTAGGAGAGCGTGGTGAGATAGATAGACGTCCAATCCTGCAACAGCTAGTTGCTCGGCCTTAGTCTTGGGCTGATCTCACACTTCAAAAAACCCCTTTGTACTTCGATCCAATCAATTGATCGATCAAGAGGCTAATCTCTTTTGTTTAGGCCGTTAGCTCCTCACTTTATCTTGAACAAAGGAAGGGCAGTATAGCATTAGCTTCAATTGAACAAGCTCAACCTTAAAAAGAAAGGTGGTAGGCCGAAGAACCGTTGAACACTTCAACTTGGCCATTAAAGAAGACGAAGACTGGGTGAGAGACTAAACCAACTTAATGCTTACTACCATGCCATGGGTTAAGCTTTAGGCTCCATAGACTGAACTTTTTTTTAGGTATTAGGGGGAAGGGGCACCATTCAGCACCTAAGGTGGGGTTCAATGCCTAACAAAACCGGACAAAAGAAAAAAAAAAAAAAAAAGATAGAGAGAGAGAGAGATGTATGGCTGAGGGGAGGAGAGAAAGAACACATGCATAGGGATTCTGTCTATCGGAGGTTTAAGAATCTATTCTATGAAAGGGCATCTAAGGCTAAGGAAGAATTGGAGGAAGTCCATTACTGAGAGAAGTGGTGATCCCATCTTGCTTGCTAGGAGAAAGGAAGCTTTCAGACCTTCTTTTCCAGCCAGATAGCAAGCGATCACTCAGCAATGAACACTAACTAAAAGTGGTTGGGAATGAGTACCTATCCCTTATGGGAATCGAACCCGTGTCTTCGACATGAAAAAAAAATGTCCTAACCACTGGACGAAAGAACCCAAAAAGCCATTCTTCATATATGATGAGAATTTTACAAGCATTCAAGGATCCACTGCAAGTTCCAGTTGGGCCTATTACAAGAGCAAGATCCAAAAAGATCAAAGAAGAACTTAATGGGCTGATTCAAGAGATTTTAGCTGATTCTAACGCAGGACATTCCAAGCTTGGACCAAAGGAAAATGAAGGTGTAATAAATTTAATCCAAGCTATTGAGGGCTGATCTGGCTTAATTGGGCGTGATTTATGGCGTGGATTAATGGCTGATTGACTTTCTAGCTCTATATTAGTTAATAGAGATTTTTTTCATATTCTGGAGCTACTATTTCAAACCAAATCTACCTAAATTTGGGGCTTTTATTAGTTAGAACTTTTTTTTAGCTATTTTCCTATTTTGGATATGCTAATTTCATACCAAATCAACTTTTATTTAGGGTTTTATTATTTGGTACATTTTTTATATTTTCTATTTTTTAGTCATATCTTATAAATAGCATGCACTCATTGCAACAGAGGATTATTGAATAAAAATCAGAAAAGATGAGGCTTTGCTCTTCTTTTGGTTCTTCAGGAACTATGAACTTATCAGGGATTCTTTCTTATGGCGTTCAAACTTTATACCTTCGGTTTATGATTCAAATATAATCATTGGGTCAAGGTCTGTTACTTATACTTTTGGTTCGCGTTTCACTTATAAACGTTGGGTCAGGGTTCTATCAAAATCTGAATTTTAGCTTTCTTGGGAAAATATTCCAATATTATTTGTTGGGTCTCAAAGCGTGTCAATTGAGGTTCTCATCATTTGTTATCAGAGCACAGGTTCTAAAATCAGTTTTTTATCCCTTTATCTTTTGTTTCCTGTTATCTTCCTATCTTATTCCTTTTGTGTTCTTTATTCATCGTTCTATTTTTTCGACGTGCACCAGGTTAAAATCGTGCACCCAGCCCCAACCAAAAAAAAAAAAAAAAGAAACTTCAGAATAGAAATAAAAAACAGAAAAATTATTGTTTGTAGTTTTAGTTCTCTCAGACCAAAATATTGTTTTCTTTTGTCCTTTTCCTTTGATTTAGTGCTTCTGTCATATTTTCTTGCCGTTGGTATTTGTTTAAATACAACAAGTTGAATTTCTTGATCAAGTTTATTAGTTTAATGCAG
>NC_134024.1:32064054-32084054 GCF_040712315.1 Castanea sativa | reverse complement strand
AATGGAGAAAGTTGGTTACCATTTGAATCAAAATAGTGACGAGCCGAGTACTACAACTACAGGGGGAGCAAAGCTTCGTAGACAGCTTCACTTCCTCGTCACTTCTTTTTGGCGACTAGCTTCTTAAGTGGGTGGCTTGGAAAGCAAGCTACCTTCAGCATCGGTAAAATCCTTAAAAAGAATAGGTCGGAATGGTGGGGAAGGAGGCCCTCCCTACTTCAATGGAAAGGGGGGAATCGCCATTTCACAGCCACTCCTTTACTTACCTTTCGCCCAACATGATCATGAACGAAGACAGAGAATTAAGTAGATAGAAGGATGAAACGAACCAACCCACTTGTTCTGATTGAAAAGATTGAAGAAAGAAAGAGAATGTGCCCCCTTTCGCCCAAGGGGCATTGTTGGAGAACAATGTCGAAGGGGACAGGGTGAGAACCTTCCGTTGGTTACGCCCTTTAAGTGATGGTTCTTCCATATCCAGATAGAGATCTATATCTTTCTCTCAATAGATAGAAAGATATATTGAGAAATGAATATTGATCTGCTTTCAAGATCTATGAGCAAGATAGATCCCTAAATATCCATTTGAAAAAAGAGATGAATAGATAGGGTGAAGCCAGCTGAAGGAAGCGCCTTAATATTCTAATATTAGTAAAGGCGCCTTAGCCTATCTAAACGTAAGGGGCCTTTGCTTGCTCATTAGTGCCCACTTACCCTTATATTCTTAGTTTTTTCATAAAGGAACTCAAGTTTAGCCTTTTGACAACCTTACTAATAGAAAGGGTTAGGCCGCAATGGCTTTCTTTGATATGGGCTCTCTTCTTCAAGCTCCACTTGCTGCTTTTCATTTTGATAGGAGTCAGTGCTTGCTGCTCGTCAAAGCCGTAGCTTGCTTCCTACTAAACGAGCCTTCACTACCCACCCAGCCCCTACCTTTAATCTTAAGTAAAGTGAAGTCAAATCAATGAAGTGAACAGTCCAACCTCTTTGTTTGAAGTTTTTCCAAGAAGCTTCTACTTGTTGAAGCTTTGCTTCCCCTAATTCCAAAACACAACAATAGACACAAACTATAGTATAGGAAAAGCTTCTCTTTGATATCAGTAAGGGGGGGGGGGGGGAGGTTCGGAAAGGATCTGATCGTAGATAGAGACTTAAACTTATGCAGGGGTAGGGGCGGATGTAGCCAAGTGGATCAAAGCAGTGGATTGTGAATCCACCACGCGTAGGTTCAATCCCTGTCGTTCACCCATCAATAAGTGGACCATTTGTCACGGAGACACAAGACAAACCTAGAAATCAATTTTCTGCAAGTTATCTCAAGGCTTCCAAACGCATCCAAGCAATTGGTATCCGATTGAAACATAGAAAGCATAGATTTGCATTGTCTACTTGTGGAAAGCACAAATGGAATGGCTGATCATTCATTGTATGAAGTTTTTAAGACCTCACTACTCAACCTTACACTTTTTAGTTCATAATGAATGATGTGAACCCTTAGATGAAGAGAAAATCTCCCCCTCCCTTTTACTAAACCATGGGAAGCCCCGAGTAGTTTACCGAGCAAATTTTGTTGTTGTCATGATACCTTTCTTAATGGAAGATCGGAAAAGACTTCTCTTCATCATGAGACTGATTAGATCTGCTGTAGACACCCAAGAGACCCCCACAAGGTAGGCTAAAAGAGTAAGAGGACAACAAGCAAAGAGTTATGCTTTCATTTCCTTGTTGAGATTGAAATCAAGTTCTTTGAAAAGAAGGTAGGTATAATGCACGTAGGCCAAGTCAAGAAAAGGACTTCCTTACTTTTCTTTCATAGTAGTCTTAATGAGTAGTTTGAAGCCATAAGAAAAAAACCAGTTTTTTTGGCATTCAGTTCCTTCGTCTCAAGTCAAGCTTAGTTTACCTTTTCGATTCAGAATTCTTAGTCGAGCTGATGGCGAGATCGATTTTTTGTTCGAGGTCAAGAGAAAAGAGAGGAACCACCGCCCAGTGGTGCTTTTGCGAAAGTATAGTTACCGGTAGCTAATACCTTCTCGACACTACGAAAGATATGGAGCAGATGGCATGCTAATAGATTTCCTATGTGTTCTAGATCCAGCTGAAAAAAGCCCTTTTTTGATTAGTAAAGCGCTAACGCGCCCCTTATTGAAAACTAAAGTAAAGCAAGAAACGAGAAGCTTGACTTTGAGATAGAAATGATAATAAATAAAAAATAGATTCTAAAATATGGCATTCAAAAGCAAGGAGAGGAGCATCCATGACCCATGACAACAAATTCTTCTTTTTGAAAGCCAATTCCTTCTTCCATTTCTCAAAGAGAATGTATTTGGTAAGCTCTTTCTTTTCATACTCATTGTCTCTTTCCTTATCTTTGTATCTTTTTGTTTATTCAGAATGGGTATTCCCATATGTTTTTCTTATTTTATTCTCAAGCTTAGGCAAGGTACGCTGAATGTTTCTTACTGGAAGAAAAAGAGTAACATTCATAGTATTAATTACTATATTTATTAATTATTTCAGTAAATTGATTCGGTAGGCTTTTACTTCGAAACTTTTTGATTCCTGAAAAGCCAATGCTCTTTTTTGTATAAATTATATTGATTGTGTTTTGAGTTTTTACTGCGCCAGTTTATCGTATATAAACATAAAAACAGTAAAAGTCTCTACCGCTTATACGGAGAAGATCTTTCCCCTTCCCTAAAATGGTAAGACCAAAATTTACAGGCTAAAAAGAGGGAAGGATGCCTGTTGAAAGTAGGAATAAGGATCTGCCCCCTCCCCTTGGTCAAAATAAGGAAAGTGGCCCAGCTGAGTGGCAAGCATTTGTTAGAAGAAAAGGGCGGGCTTCCCAAAGCAACCCAAACAATCATTGATTTGATATTTGCTTCATATTATGCTTTACATTGGTGAGGTGTACAGTGATCAACCAACTTAATGCCTTCCCTAACCAAAGCAGACTTGAGGGCTCTCGGTATTGATGAGAATGAACCCACTCCTCGAGACCAGGCATGCAGCTTGCTGGCTGCACTACGCCCTTTTCACATTCGTAGTTGTAGTGTAGGTGGGGATTCAATCCCCAACTACCAAGCCCTTTTCCTCAGTATGCACCTAGAATCAGACGGCCTCTCCTTGGGGTCAAACATTTCATTCTTCTTTTTGTTCATTTTTGTTTTAACGTGTAGTTGTTTGGTTTTGGTGATCCTTTTTAAAACTTTTTTTCTTTCACTACGTAGCGCTTCGCCTTTCATCTATTTCGTTGTTCTGCCTCTTTTATTTTTCTAGAAAATTTGCCTTGCTATATAAATCTTTCAAGTCTCAAAGACGAGGGCGTCACGTTCGGGTAACCAAACTTGGAGACAGTCGAGGTAGTTCCTCGTCTGTGAGCCAGAACCCCTAATTGGTCATTTCAGCAATGTCGAGGTGTATTTTTTTTCATCATTTTAGATGTTTGGGGCATTTTAGTCATTTATGAGGTATCAAGATTTGACAACTCATTCCAGCCAAGGGCATTTTTGTCATTTTAGAGGTTTTGGGGTTATTTTAGTCATTTTTAGAAATTTTGATCAATTAAGAGGTTTCGGGGTTTCTTTTCACATTTTATGATTTTGGGGGTATATTGGCCATTCTAATGATTTCAAGGTTATTTTTGTCAAAATTTCCCAAACTAAAAAAAAAAAAAATTATTTTCCTAGTAAGAATTACCAAAATATCAAAAACCTTTAAATACCCCCCCCCAACACCTCTAAAATGACCAAAATACCCTTAGAACTTCCAAAATGACAAAAATTTACCACAAATGTCCAAAATATTCAAAAAACCTAAAAAAAGACCAAGCGCCCCCAAAACCTGCAAGACGACCACAATACCCCTCAAAACTTTTAAAATGACAAATTTAATTTTGGTGATTTTGGCCATTCTAGTGATTATATGGGTATTTTTGTCAAAATTTCCCAGATTAATAAAAAAAAATTATTTTACTATTGAGAATTACCAAAATATCTAAAAACCATTAAATACCCCCAAAACCTCTAAAGTGACCTTAAAACTTCCAAAATGACAAAAATGCACCACGAATGTTCAAAATATCCCAAAAACCAAAAAAATGACCAAAATGATGCTAATACCTGCAAAACAACCACAATACCCCCCCCCCCCTCAAAATTATTTTTTTTAAATGATGAAAATACCATTGAACTTTAAAATCAAGCAAAATACCCTTGAACCCTGAAAATGACCAAAATACCCCTAAACCTTTGAAACAAACAAAATACCTTTGAAACCTTAAAAATGACCAAAATACACCCAAAACCTCCAAAATGAAGAGAATACCCCAAAAAAAAAAAACCTAATAAATTACTAAAATAACCCTAAAACCTCACAAACGACCAAAATACCATGAAACCTATAAAATGACCAAAATTACCCAAAACATCTAAAATGAGCAAAAATAGCAAATACCCTTAAAATGAGGAAAAATATCCTAAATACAAAAAAAGACAAAAAAAAAAAACAAATATCTCGAAACCTCTAAAATGGCCAAAATACTTTCAAAACCACTAAAATGACCAAAATATCCCCAAATCTCTAAAATGACAAAATAATCCTGAAACCACTATAATAAAAAAATACCCCTAAAATCACTAGAATGACCAAAATAACCCTCCACCCAAAACCATTAAAATGAACAAAAAATGCCCCAAAACTTCAAAACAACCAAAAATACATCAAAACCACTTTGAATGACAAAATTATCCCAAAACCTCTCAAATGACCAAAAAATCCTCTAAAACAATATAAATGACCAAAAATACCCCAAAACCTGTAAAAGGATTAAAATGATACCCCCCCCCCCCAAATCACAAAATGACCAACATGCTCTCAATTCCTCTAGAATGAGCAAAAAGACCCTTAAACATCTAAAATGACCAAAATACTATGAAATTGATAAAATGGTCAAAAATACCCCAAAACCTATAAAATAATAAAAATGCCCCCGAAATCGCAAAAAGACCAAAATGATATCAAATCCTCCACAATAAGCATGAAAACTGAAACCTCTAAAATGACCAAAACATCTCAAAACCATCTAAATAACTAAATACCATAAAACTTTTAAACGGGCCTAAAATACTCGAAACCTTCAATATAACCAAAATTTTCAGGTTGTATTGTGTCAATATATGGATTCAGGGGTATTGTGGTCATCTTTTAGGTTTAAGGATATTTTTTGACTATTTAAGAGGTTAAAGAGTATTTTGGATATTTTAAATATTTCAATATATTTTGGTCATTTTATAGATTTCAAAGGAATACTGGTCATCTTAGAGGTTTGTGTATTTTCTTTTTTGGTCGTTTAATAGGTTTTTTTGTTATTTTGGCCACTTTAGAGGTTTTGTAGGCAATTTTGGTCATTTGAGGTTTCAGGGGTATTTTTGATCATTCTCGAGGATTTTATGGCATTTTGGTCATTTGAGGTGTATATTTGGCACAATTAGGTCATTTATGAGGTCTCGAGATTTGACAGATCATTCCAGCCATTTCAGGGGTGTTTTGGTCATTTTAGAGATTTTAGGGTTATTTTAATCATTTTAGAAATTTTGGAGCTATTTTGGTCAATCAAGAGTGATGAGAACAACAAGCATTAAAGGATCCATTGCATCGCCTATTACTAGAACAAGATCCAAGAAAATCAAATAAGCACTTAATATGCATCAAGAGATTTGGGCTGATTCAGAATAATGGATATAGTCATGAAACCACTAAAATGACCAAAATAGCTCTAAAACCTCTAAAATGATAAAAATAACCCTGAAACCACTATAATAACATAAATACCACTGAAATCACTAGAATGACCAAAATTACCCCCCACCCACCAGAAACCATTAATATGAACAAAATGCCCCAAACTTCAGAAAGACCAACAATCCATTGAAAAGAAAAAATGACCTAAATGCCATCAATTCCTTTAGAATAAACAAAAACACCCTGAAACCTCTAAAATGAAAAAAAAAAAAAAATACAGCGAAATTGCTAAAATGATATTTAAAAAAATGCCCCAAAACCTGGAAAAAAAATGATTAAAATACCCCAAAAATTTTAAAAAAGACCAAATGACATCAAATCCTCCAGAATGAGAACGAAAACTGAAACCTCTAAATGACAATACCTTGAATATTTTAAACAAGCCTAAAATACTCAAAACCTTCAAAATAACCAAAAATTTTAGGTTTTGTGTCATTAAACAATTTCAGGGGTATTGTGGTCATATTTGAGGTTTTAGGATATTTTTGGTCATTTTAAATAAGGTAATATATTTTGGTCATTTTACAAAATTCAAGGGAATATTGGTCATTTTAGAGGTTGGGAATTTTGTTGGACATTTTATAAGTTTTTGGTTATTTTGGCCATTTTTAGAGTTTTCATGGGCTTTTTTGGTCATTTGAGATTTCATTTTTTAGATTTTGGGGTATTTAGTCGGTTTCACGTTTTTTTGGTCATTTTAGAGGATTTTAGGTCCTTTTGGTCATTTTAGTAGTGTCAAGATGTATTTTTTAGATGTTTGGGGAATTTTGGTCAATTACAAGGTATCAAGATTCGACAGCTCATTTCAGCCGGTACAGGGGTTTTTTTTGGGGTCATTTTCGAGGTTTTAGATTTATTTTAGTTATTTTAGATATTTTGGAACCATTTTGGTCAATTAAGAGGTTTCAGGATTTTTTTTTTTTTTTTTTTACGTATTGTGGTTTGGGGCATATTGGCCATTCTCATGATTTCAAGGGTATTTTTGACAAAATTTTCCAGACTAAAAAAAAAAACCTAAATACTATTGAAACCTCAAAATACCTTAAAATCTCTAAAAATGACCAAAATACCCCAAAACCTTAGCCAAAATACACTTGAAACCTCTCAAATGAATAAAATACCCTTGAAAACTTAAAAATGTCCAAAATACCCCCCTCCCCCAAAATCTGAAAAAAAAAAAAAAAAAAAAAACCTGAAACCTCTCAAACGACCAAAATACGATGAAACCTATAAATAGATATAGGATCTATGGAGCAATTACTTAGAAGTACATTTTGTGCAACAGCCATTCCCTTTTGATAGAAAAGGATCCCATGAGAGAAAAAAAAAAAAAAAAAAACAAAAAAAAAAAAGAAGAAGAAGAAGAAGAAGAAGAAGAAGAAGATACCCTGATACCTCTAAAATGATGAAAAACATTCCAAAACCTAAAAAGTGATATATATATATATATATATATATATATATATATATATCTCGAAACCTTTAAAATGACCAAAATACTTGCGAAACTACTAAGATGACCAAAATACCCCCCCCCCCAAGAAACCGTTAATACGAACAAAATGCCCCAAAAATTCAAAAGGACCTGCAATACATTAAAACGACTTGAATGACCAAATTATCCCGAAACCTTTCAAATGACCATAAAATATCTCGAAAACTATAAACGACAAAAAATACCTCAAACACAATAAATTACCAAAAATAACCCTAAAACTATAAAAGACAAAAATACCCCAAAATCTATAAAAGGACCTGATAAGAATCAACAAGCACTTAATGGGCTGATTCAAAAGATTTGAGATGATTCTAACGCAGGACATTCCAAGCTTGGCCCAAAGGAGGATGAAGGCGTAATAAATTTAATCCAAGTTATTGAGGGCTGATCAGTATAAGGAAGTCTTTAAAGTAAAACAATATTCTAGGACAATAACAAGTATTATTTAGGTGATGTTCATACCTCGTGTTGGTGCTTGTGAGGGTCTTATATATGTTTTTACAACACCTAGTCATTGCAGCAGTTATTGTAGCTATAATGCCTTTTTTGGTAACGCCTTGTGCCTTATAATGCGGACTTCAATGGGTGTCCAACGGTCCGTACAACTGTCTTTGTAACTACCCTAGATATTATTGCATATATTGAATGGTTTGGATATCTCCGTCATTGATGCGGGTATTTAATTGGCTCGTCTGAGGAGATGACCCCGTTGGTAGTGAAGACCTCGTCAATAGAAGCTGGATGCGTCAGTCCCATCACGTTGCTAACTAACAAAATTGTTAGCAAAATGATGTTATTTTGAAAAAAGTCCAAAAAAAGTATTAAACATGCGTGAGATATATTTAAATAAAGAGTGTTAATTTTTAGGAAAAAAGAATCTGTGGTAGTTTTTTTTTTTTTTTAATTTTGTGGAATTACAATTTTAACCCTATTTTTCATTTTTTAAGAATAAGAATTATCTAATTAAATTATGGGTACTTCTAACATTTTTAAAAACCATAACTAACTTTCACGTGCAAATTTTTTTTAGTAGTCCTATTTTGTAGAAAAAAATTGTGTTTTTTTATTTTATATATAATATTTATTTTGAAAATCTAATTTATTAGTGAATAAAGTAATTTAAAAATTTACAAAAAAATTGTCCTATTTTTTAGGCAATATTTTAGTGGGAGTTAGAGTTGCATTTTTACTAGATTGTCATTTAGTTTTATCTCTACTTAAATATAAGACTACTAGCCTCTGAGCACGCGCTCACGTGCGTGCTCAGAGGCTCTTCTTTTTTTTGAGTAAGGGTTAATTTAGAGCATTTATTATAATTTAGGATTACTACTTTTTTCAATCACAAAATAAAACCTAAGGGTGTGATGAGTATTATGTGCAGTAAAATAATTTTTCATCACACCCCTAGGTTTTTTTTTTGTGATTGAAAAATATAATAATCCCAAATTATAATAAATGCTCTAAATTAACCCTTACCCTTCAGTCAAAAAAAAAAAAAAAAACCCCCTTACCCAAAAAATAGAAGAGCAAGCGCGTGCTCGGAGGCTAGTGTATATTACTAATAACATGATTCTTTATTTGAGTTTCATCATTTTGTGTACCAAAATACCCTCAAATTCATAGGTTTAAAAAGATTAAATAGTAAGGTTAGATATGTAAAGATATGTTTATCTTCAATTCAGTTATCTTTATCACAATAAATTTAAAGATACACGCATAAACTTCATTTGAAGTAGCGTAAACCGCAAATTAAAATTAATGAAATTTTCAACATTAAAAAGAAAAAAAAAATACTACACGCATAAATATTAGACATGAAAAACATTGCATAGGTTGTAGTAGCCTTCAACCACTACAACTTAGTATTTTCTACAAAATTAAGATTATTTTACAAATACCACAGCAAAGATCCATAGGACCATAGTAAAAAAAAACCAAAAACAGAGTTTATGCTAATATATCACTTTAGCTCCAAGTCATGGATCCTTAAACTCTCTAAGGCACTCTTCCTCTTCATTAGGGTTGTCTCAAATTCTGAATGCTTGAAAATTGCAAACTCAATATCACTTTCAACATCAATTAAAAAAAATACTAAGTAAAAAAAAAAAAAAAAACTAACAAAATGACAATTCTTCATATTGACTTACCTCAGGGCTGTAAAATGTACTGGTGGAATCTTCAGCTTTTCTCATTAAAAAAAATGCATTTGAAGATGGTAGGAAAGATAGGAGGTTCTTATGTAATTCTTCTTCTTCTTCTTCTTCTTTAATCCCTCTGAAGTCATAATCTTAGTCAACCAATGCACCCCTTAGGCAAGTCCTTCAAATAAGAACATATATTATAAAGTTTATAAATGCATATAAAACCAAAGTAATGGTAAGTGTTCACAATGAGCCAAATTAACACCAATCAGATTTTTTGATCTACAAACTGAAACTTGTATACAGAAGAATCACCAAAACTCTCTATCTCAAATTCATTTTCTCTTGAACACAATTTTTTTGATTTTGTAAATGTAATACATGACACACATATGACATATTATATAATAAAATGTATATACTTGAATTCAAAGCCAATAGCAAAAAAAAGAAGGTTTAAAAAAAACACACACTCACAAAATCTGTGAAAACCCATACCTCTAAACACTCACCCCACCAATTAACCCCCTTGGTTGGAACTTAAATTCTGCTCCCATATTTGTGCAATGATGAAATCCCAAAGCAGCCTCCATTACAGGCTTATGACCATATCAAATTAGCCACTATGAACACTAACCAAGAATCCTCCATAGCCCACAAACCGCTGTCAACCTCTCTATTCAATTAAATATTTGAAACCTTTTTTTTTAGAATGAATAAAAAGTTTGAAACTTGAAAGGGTGGAGAGCTATATATTTTGATAACGGTTTAAGTTGGGATAGATTTTTAACTTCTTTCAATTTTTTTAGTAAGTAGTAATCCGAAATTCTTGTTAAAGATCTAAAAGTGGTTTTTTTTTTTTTTTAGAATTTGAATTTCAAAACACACACACACACACACACACATATATATATATATGTGTGTGTGTGTGTGTTGCATATTTTTAACTTTCGTAAGGTTTTTTAGTAGTAGTTATCTGAATTTTATGAATTTGTCTTTAACTTCAGTTTTTTTAGCTGTAGTTATCTAAAAGTTTTGTTAAGTATTTGAAAGCAAGGGTTTTTTTTTTTTGGGTAAATTTGAACGTGGGGGTTTTTTTTTTTTTTTTGGATAGAAGTTGAACGTGGGTTTGAATGTGGTATTTGAAATTTTTTGGATTTCTTTTGGAAATGATTGATTTCTACTTTTTAGTATATTTTTTTCTTAAAAAAAAAAAGAGATTTAAGGGGAAAAAAAAACTAAACGTGAGATGAGATTAAGGGAAACTGGGTATTGATAAAAAAAAAAGAAAACGAAGTTAAGTCTTGATAAAGGAAGGAAAAAAAAAACTGAAGAAAAAAAAGTGTAAACGTGGAGTAATATTTAGAGTTAAACATGAGAGTTAAATATTGCCTATTTTGTAGGCAAGGTATAGGTGAGAGTTAAAGATGTATTTTTATTATGTTATCCTCAAGTTTTTTATTTTGAAAATCTAATTTATAAGTAAATAAATTAATTTAAAAATTAACAGAAGAGTGATCTTATTTTTTTATGCAATATTTTAGTGAGAGTTAGAGTTGCATTTTTACTAGATTGTCCTTTAGTTTTATTTCTACTTAAAAAATAAGACTATAAGGGCGTTTTTAAACTAAAAAATATGAAATCCAAACAGGGAAAACTCCTTAAATAGTAATATAGATATTGACATTTTTAAACTAAAAAAATGAAAAATCTAAACAGAAAAGCCTTTTAAATAATAGTTTAGAAGAAGAAATAACTTGCCAATAAATTCTCATTTTAAAAAAGAAAAACTTGCTAATAAATTGGATTTTAGAGCCCGTTACATAACAACATTATTGGTGATAATAATGAAATGGATCCCTCTCCTTCCATGGTTGATTCCGCCTTCTCACTCTGACCACCGACTTGGGTTTAAGAACAAGTGGGTCTGTTCATAAGCGACAATGGGGTCGAAAAGGCTTCCTGCTTTCAACCATTCCAACAACAGCGATAATAGAGAAAAGAAGCCAAACCGTAAAGAGGTAATGGCTACTTCTTTTATCAAACTTTAAAATTCAAACCTTTACAATCACGAAACTGACTGAACCCATTTCTATATGAATGACCATTTTTGTGTTTGTACTCACTCTTATTTATTTTGTAGATTCTTGAGAAGAAGAAGGCAATCGATGATCTTATCAAAGCAGCTTCTGCTGATAAACACCCACTTGATTCTTTCCCATCCTTTCGTCATTTCCACAAGAATGGTAAGTCATCTTCTATCCCATGATTTTGCAGCTACATATGTACCCATTTTGTTTGTGGGTCACTGGCGTTGGTTTGCTTTGTCGATTTGCTCATTTGATATGTGATAATGTAGCATCCCAATGAGGAAAAAAAGGGAAATTGAAAAAGATTATATTTTTTGATAGATATGAAAAGGGAATTGAACCTTTGGCGTCTGCATCAAAGACACATATTGGTTTTTTGTGTAAGCGGGGTTCAAACCCAGATCGGTTCTTCAACAACACAAGGCTTTATCAGATTAGTTAACCGTAACCCAGATAAAAAAAAAAGAATTTAATTAATCATTTCGTTTTATTTATTTCTCTTTATGTTTAAGGTTAGATTGAAGTCTTTTAGCACCTTTGTGATGTTTATGTTTTGTTTTCTCTCTTGCATTTTCAAAGTACTTAAGTTTTGTACGAAAATGATAAGCTCATGGCCTTTTAAAGTTTAGTTTGGACTATGATAGAATTTGGTTGTTCGAGTACCATTTTTTTTTGGGGGGGTGAAAATTGCAACCATATTGTTTGGTTTTCAAGTTAAGGCTTGCAATTTTTCACTTTAAAGTTGAATATTTCTTGTGATGCCCAAGTTTATTTGATTTTTAGGCCTATCTGTATACTTGGAGTCAGGGTGTGGGGATAAACTCTCTTCTCCTACTAAGAAATACATCATGGGTCTTCTTAAGGTAATAGAAGGCTTACTATCTCATATCTCTGTAGTTTTCCAAAATGACTTCTCTCCTTTTTTCACATATCATTCCTTGTCTCTGCATGAATGTAAATTTGCTAAACTTTAGAAATCTGCAGGCCAATATGGAGGGGCCATATGGATCTGAGTGGCCAACAGTAGAGAAGGTGAAGCGAAGGGAAATGGTTATGCCAGAAGCACGTTACATATTTGTGCATGAGGCTCCAAATGCAAGTTCTGATGAGATCTTAACAATGTCAGAAAGGAAAGAAACCCTTACTGTTTGTTTAGAAAATAAGGGATCCATGGTTGGATTTGCCCAATATCGCTTTACTCTAGAGGAAGAGATACCTGTTCTTTATGTGTATGAATTACAGCTTGAGCCTCATGTCCAAGCGAAGGGACTAGGGAAATTTCTAATGCAACTTATTGAGCTTATTGCTTGCAAGGTGCTGAGTCATCTTTTTTCTTCACATAGAGATGTAATAAACACACAAAGTACACAATTATTAACAGTGTTATCTGCTTTTTATTGCCTTGTATATTGTCATTAATCTAGAATTTTGCAGAACCGCATGGGTGCTGTGGTGCTAACTGTCCAAAAAGCAAATTTATTAGCTATGGATTTCTATTTAAATAAGCTCAGGTAAATTTTTTATATTTTATTATAGAACCATCTAATTATTTTTATTAAGCAAATCCCAACGACATATTAAACGTATAAGTGGGGAGAAAAATCCTTTAGTTGTCAATACTTCCTTTCTTAGACTCAATAATTAGTTCTTAGGGACAGTGGGAAGATAATTATTGACCTGTGACAGGCCAATCACTTCTCCCTTTTACATAAGAGAATTTTAACACCACTTCTTTTTGGTTCTCTCTTTCACAACAAATCCTATTTTGCAGTTTGTTACTTGCTATTACTAGTGGGCAAGAAAATAATTTCAGTGGTGAATTCAAATTAAAAACCATTAACAACCTGCTAACTAGGATTTGTTGTGAAAGTGTTGTGAAAATGTTATGGACATAGAACTTCTCTTTTCATTTTAAAGCTTACTTGCTCATTTAAGTTCTGGTGAACTGTACCCTAAGAAAGGAAAATTAACAAGAGTTAATTCTGTCTAAGAAATGCACTGCTATCATTGCAACTTATGAATTAGTAAGGAACTACCATAGTGAATGTCTTTGATATTCAAATTAATCAAATATTTTGGTATTCAAAGTAATAAAAAATGATCATTGTAATTCATGCACACATGCATTTATCACTGTAAACATGATCAATATATATATATATATATAATGTGATCATTGTTATTTCTTCACTTACATGCATCATGGATTATAAATGAATAGAAAAAAATTATAGCCATATATTACATTTTATAACAAAAAGGTACAGCACACTTTCTCGTATATTCCTTACTATTAACGTGGGAAGAAGTTGTTTCAAGCCTCTGAGCTAGTGAGGAACATCTAACTTTTCTTTTTTTCCTTCAGTAAATTTCTTCATTAACCAAAACCAAAAAAATAATAATATAAATAAAGGGATGGTAAGAGATATTTAGTAGACCCATTTTTCCATGTCAATAACTTTTCATCACATATGTCACTGTCAAGGAGAATGCCTGCACATAGTTGAGGCCCATAGGTGGAGTAACATTTGATATTAGAGGACAATTTGATCAATAAGAACCTCTGTTGTAATCTTGATAACCAATTTATTTTGTAGCACATTTGGAAATCATTTACCCAGCTTTCAGATTTTAGTTTATGATCACATTGTTGGGCTATATCCACAAATCTGTAATTGGTCCTTTCCATGTTTGCCTAAGAATTTGTTGAAAAAATTGGTAAAGTTTTTAGTTTATATAGAATTTTATCTAATGGTTGACTATTAATTTCATGCAGATATATAATATCAACTATTTCACCATCACGAGTTGATCCATTGGTAACGAATTATTATTACATCATATATGTTACCTTTTTTTTTTTTTTTTTTTTTTCTTTTCTTTTTTCATTTTTATTTTTGTAAGATATATTTTTTCTGTTTTTTTCTATTTCTTTAATATATAAGTAACTGTTTGAGATAGTTTTACCTTTTTGTGCAGATAGGAGATGAGAAGTCTTATGAAATTCTTTGCAAAGCATTTGATTGTGAAGCTGAAGCTATCTTCGAGGTGACATTTTATCCTTAGTACATGAAGTATTTGTAAATTAGTTGCAACCTCATAACTAAGGTTGTCATGTAGATATAGAAATTTAAAATATGAAATAAGATGCATGTGTGATATCATGCTGGTATCTTGACATAAATATTTGTAGTTTGAAATTTGATATATTAGTACATGCACATGAAAAGAAGTAACTAATTGTTTGATCTAAAGGTTTCATAGATGATTTGCATTATTGGTGTGCAGTTAAACATAAATGCTTTAAAAAGTGAAGAAATTGGTATTTATTTCTTGGACATTTTTCCTCCATATAAGAACCTGAATAAGTTCTTCTTAGTAAATCTTTAGAAAAAAATTATTTACTATAATCATTAAAGCATGTTGAGGAAGAGAGAAAAGATGAGAGGAGGGGGCAGGGGGGTTGTTGATGGCAATATCAGTGGCATTGGGGTTATTGGGATGGCATGCATATAACTTGTTCTGAAATCACATATTTTGGACTGTACTGCCTGGTATGACTGAAATACACTGTACTGAATCACCATACGGGTATGGTAACCCTTTGGAATGTACTATAAATACCACGTTGTTTTGAATCTTTTGGCTTGTTTTCCTGTTTCGACCTATTTCAGATTGGCATAGGATAAAACAGGGCTTTTAAAAAAATTTCCAAGGTGCTCACAATCAGTAATCATGGCTACCTAATCGTCCTTGCTTGATTATTTGGTACCTCTGGTCCAACACTTCAGTCCACTAAACCACTCTCCGGCAACCTCCACCAGTCCTCCACACTTCTCTTTCTTGGTTAACCCTTCTCAAAGACTCAAACGTCTAAAGGCCATTTCATTTTTTTCGTGGCTTCGATCAGGGTTTTTTTTGTTTTTCAGCAACTCTGTTCTTCATGGTCAGTTTTTTGTGTGTGTGTGTTCGATCTTGGATCATAGGCAGTGGCGGAGCTAGGAAATTTTTCCAAGGGGCCAACCTAAATATAATAGGGCTCTTAAAAGAAATTACTCAAAATTGATTTTGAATTTATCAAGAATTACAGTCTAAGGAAGCAATATCTATTTATTTAAGTTAAATCTTTGAACCTTTCTAAGGGTTCAACATCTAAAACTTCATTATTTAGGGCAAAAGATTGAACAATAGCTCTTAGATCTTAAACTTATTTTTTTCTCTTAAAATATGTATATATTGTGGATATTTTCCCATGCATTACATTACTTTGTAATCTACATAATTAGGGATTTGTTAGCATTTGAGGAGTCCACAGGAAATGAATTGTCCTAAATGTAGATAATTTGTTTTGGGTTTTTTGTGGTTGTTCTGTACTAGTTCAAAAATTTGAGGGCCAATTATAAAGTTTAAAGGTCTAAATTGAAGATTCTGAGATGTCAAATTATTAAATTTGAGGGGGGGGGGGGGGCAAAAGGAAATTGCTGTTCAATATATACAAATTACACTATTATAAATGGGGAAATTTGAAAAGTCAGGGGGCCCCCCCCTAGCCCCCCCGGGCTCCGTCAATGATCATAGGTGTATTTGAATTCTTTACAAGTTCCTTGGGTTTATTGGATTATAAACTGTTGTCATGTCATGATTTGCTTTAATTATTAATTTTGTTTGTTCGATTCTAGTTCAATAGATGGCTTTAGAGAAGGTGTTTTAGGCTGATGCTTACTTTAATGGATCTCATTAAATAAACATAGTTCTCCAAGTCTCTAATGAACTTTACTTGTTTATAATTATTATTTTGCATTTTGTCCCTTCACTACAACATTTAAAAGCTACTTTTGTGCACAAATAAGAGTTGTTAAAGACCCAATTACTTTCATGGTTCAGCCTATGGGTAATGAGGGTGATATAGGGCAAATTGTGGAATTTGTCTATGTGAGGAAAAGAAGGCTTAGGGTGAGAAAGTTATTTGGGTTTTGCAGGCATGAGAAAAGATTTGAGTTTGGGTTGCAAAAAGATAAGGAGGAACAGAAGATCTACCCGCAATCTGTGAACAGTGCATGTAAACAATATTGTGAATATTGAAAAAATATCAAAGAGAAATGAAAGAGATAGGAGAAAATAAGAAAAAGAGAAAAGAAGGCCAACCTGTCTCAATACTACACACATTAATTTTATTAATAAACTCTTCTCTTATTTGAATACAGTAACATTTCATACTATTTTTTTTAAAGTAAGAATAATTTCATTAAAAGGAGACTACTTCATTCACAAAAGGCACAAAGAAGACTAAAGAAATACAAAAAAGACAAGGGAATTATGTACAAAAGGACCAAGACTCTAAAAACAAGGGAATCAGATCTCTATTCGTAAAACCTCTAGCTTGAGACCAATCACAATAAGACACTAGATTGGAACGTATTTAGAGGAACTTTTTGTGGGGTTCATCAGTTGAGTGTTTCAAATATCCTTTGGTGGCTTGGGAAAAAGTTTGCTTACCGCGTGAGTTGGGTGGTTTGGGAATTCGGAATTTGGAATTTGGCGTCCTTTAATCAGGCCCTATTAGGGAAATGGCTTTGGAGGTATGACCATGAAACCACTCATCTGTGGAGAAGGGTCATTGCCATGAAATATGGGGAGGGAAAAGGGGGTTGGTGCACTAGAGCTTGTCGTATGGCTCATGGCTGTGGGTTATGGTAGAGTATCAGTGAAGGGTGAGATATTTTCGCAAAGCATATCTCTTTTGTGGTGGGAGATGGTTCTCGTATCCTTTTGTGGCATGATAAGTGGATTGGAGATGTTCCTCTTAAATTGTTTTATCCTCAGCTATTTCTGTGTTTAGCTAATAAGGAGGGCTATATTTCGGATGTGTTAAGCCCTCCTATGGGTGAGAATGACAGAGTGTGGAGTTTAAGATTTTACAGAGGCTTCAATGAATGGGAGTTAGCAGCTTCCTACTCCCTTCTTCTTCTCATCCATACCTGTACTCCTAGGGGTGGAGGGTGTGATAGGCTTAGCTGGGATCTTAATAGAAGTGGGAAGTTTGATACTCGGTCTTTTTATCATAAGATTCGAAATGCTGCTCCTTCCACTTTTTCTTGATAGGGCATTTGGAAAGTTAAAGTTCCTAAAAGGGTGGCTTTTTTCATGTGGGCAGTAGCTTATGGTCAGATTCTAATCTTGGATAACCTTATGCTTCGTGGTTGTCCTTTGGCGAATCGTTGTTGTATGTGTTGTTGTAATGCAGAATCGGTGGATCACTTGTTACTTTTTTGTTCGATAGCTCATTCTTTGTGGATGTATATGCTTCGGTTGTTTGGGATCGATTGGGTCATGCCAGGTTCAGTTGTGGGACTTATTATTTTGTTGGTATCATTGGCTTGGGAAGCATAATTCTGACATTTGGAATTTGGTCCCAGGCTGTTTAATGTGGACTATTTAGACTGAACGGAATCAGCGGTCTTTTGAGGATGAGGGGAAAACAATGATTCAGTTGTTAGAGTCTTGCCAGTGGACCCTCTTTGATTGGTCTCAATGTTGGGGTTTCTCGGATTGTTCTACCCTTATGGATTTCCTTTCGTCTATTAGGATAGACTAGGGGCTGCTTTTGTCTTTTTGTTTCCTTTTTCATGTGTTCACTACCGTGAATTCTCTGTATTTTTCTCGCTTTTCTCTTTTTAATAATATTCTCTTCTTACTTATAAATAAAAAAAAAAAAGATTCTGAGTTCCCACTTTATTCACAACCCATTTGTCTGTTATAACCTAGACTTTTAATAGCCATATCATATCTTCTTCTAGCCTGAATTCTTGATTAGATTTGATTGTCTATTTTAGCATTTTACTTTTTTTGGGTCATTGTTTCTTCTTTCTTGTGTAATTCTTGTGCTTGGCATCCTAGGAGACAATTTTGTAACGTTATTGCTATTGAGTCACTAGTTCTTCTTGAATAAAGCTGAGTGTTGCCCTTTCTGGATGAATATATTGACTCCTAAATAAGTGTGAGTGACCCACTTCCTCTTAAAGTTCCCGATGAGTTGCATAGCTCAAGGACTTTCCGGTGAAATTATTTTAGTCCCTATTTAGGTTGATTTGAAACTTGTAAGCTTAAAATAACGGTCAAAGGACTTTAATTAGCATAATTTAGTATGGCCATATATGCTGCATCCAGTCACGGGCCTTCTCAATCAGGACCAAAGATTTTCTACTATCTCAATGGCACCTGAATGCTCTCCATGTAGGGTGGTCAAACTTTGTTATGATCTAGGTGTTGGATAAATTATTTGAATTTTTAGAGATAGAACAAGGCTTCCTAGATAGATTAGTATTTTATTTATTTGTATTCAAATTAATTCCTATGTTTTAGGATATGATTAGTTCCTAAGTTTTAGAATTTGTTGATGAGGTTATCTCATCCTTGGCTATTTATGTACGTTGAATGCATTAATAAGAATTAAGCCGAAATTAAACCAAAAACTCTATTATCCCTCTCAAATTCAGGAGGCTAGTCACCTCGAATCGACTAAGTTATCTTTTTAATTTTCCTAGTATCTGAGCCAATAAATCCATCCAATTTCTTGAAAAAAAAAAAAAAAATTCAATCGTATTCTTATTCCACACTATCACACTATCCTCCCATCTACAACCCAAGCCAAAACCATACTTTCAGGCAGCAGCTGCAACACCCAACAAAAAAAGAAAAGAAAAGAAGCCACATCTACCTATCAATAGTGTCAATCCCAGAAAACAAAGAATGGAGAACATGTCGGAGATTGTCAACCGAATGGTAGATAATGCCAAGGACATGTCCAACAGCATAGCAATGATGGAAGCAAAGGTGCAAGATTCGTGGGAGACAACATAGATAAACAATGATAGAGATCATAGATAAACAATCCAATGTACTTTTGGAAATCAAAGAACAATCAAAAGTTCAAAGATCCCATGAAAAGAGTAATATGTTGGAGGATGCACAAATCACCTTCAAAGATCAAAGGATTAATGAAGTGGAAAAGATAGATCAAAGGGATCTTGTGATTTCGAATAAGCCTAGTCTAATTTCACACATTGAATTTGTTATTCTTGATGGGTTCAAGGATATGAAAATCATAGCTATTCTATTCACAAAAATGATTAAAGAATTGGTGTAGGTATCCATGGTACAAATTCTTATCCTTCAACTCTTTAGAATTCGAGGTTGAGTTCTCTCCAGTTGGAAAGAAGGATATGGTGTAAGCAAGTATCAATTTCCATGTTTCGGAATCTTGAGGACAAGATTCATCTTGAGGGGGAAGGGATGTTATGACCTAGGTGTTGGATAAATTATTTAAATTTAGTTTAGAGATAGAATAAGGCTTCCTAGATAGATTAGTATTGTTATTTATTTGTATTCAAATTAATTCTTATGGTCATCCAAAAAAAAAAAAAAAAAAAAAATTCTTATGTTTTAGGATAGGATTAGTTTCTATAT
>NC_134024.1:32054054-32059054 GCF_040712315.1 Castanea sativa | reverse complement strand
ACCCAACAAAAATATTGGAATATTTAACCTAAGAAAGCTAAAATTCAGATCTATGATAGAAACTCTGACCCAACGTTTATAATCGAAACGTGAACTAAATGTATAAGTTGACCTTGACCCAATGATTATAAAGAATCATGAACCGAAGGTATAAAATTTGAACGCCACAAGGAAGAATCCTTGATAAGTTCACAGTTCTTGAAGAACCAAAAGAAGAGCAAAGCCTCATATTTTTTGATTTTTATTCAATAATATAATGAAAAACGTTTACAGACTTCAGGGCCTATTTAAGGGCTGCATAAAACTTGACAGACAAGAAAATATATTCTAAAATAACTTCTAATTGATACTTTACCATATCAGGAATCAAATTTGACCTAAAAAGCATCAAATGCACCAAAAAACAAGGAAAATACCTAAAAAACGTTCTAAATAATAAAGCCCTAAATTTAGGTAGATTTGGTCTGAAATAACAGCTCCAGAATAGGAAAAAATCTTCATTAACTGATATAGAGCTGGAAAGTCAATCAGCCACTAATCCACGCTATAAATCACTCCCAATTAAGCCAGATCAGCCTTCAATAGCTTGAATTACATTTATTACGTTTTCATCTTTCTTTGGGCCAAACTTGGAATGTCTTGTGCTAGAATCAGCCCAAATCTCTTGAATCAGCCCATTAAGTGTTTCTTTGATCTTCTTGGATCTTACTCTTGTAATAGGCCCAACGAGAACATACAATGGATCTTTGAATGCTTGTTGATTTTCATCAATTAATATTAGTGGTTTTCAAGCACCTGCACAACCACAAGCGACAATATATTCTAAAGACCAAAAAAAAAAAAAAAAGGTGCCAGAAGATGAAGGGAATGATGCAGTGACTTAAGTATTTAATAATATATCTATAACTCGTGAGGTAACATGAGTTACAAATATATTCCTCATTCCCCCTACCCTTCCCTTCTTTTTTGCTTTGTGCTTGGGCTTGAAAGATAATTTTATTTTGTTAAGTTAATCTTATTCTATTCTTACTGATAAGCAAAGCTAAACTTGATTATGAAACCGACTCTTATCCCTGTTGAGGTTTATATCTTGTGATTTTTAGGGTAGAAATGGTAAAATAGTTGGGGCATCAAAATTGTTGATGTCATTATTTTGCGGTGTATACTTGATAAAGATTTGGCTTCATTTAGTTTTAGGTCATTGCCCTAAAGTTAGATTTCATCATAAAGATTTGGCTTCATTTAGTTTTAGGTCATTGCCCTAATGTTAGGATTCATCATAATCGTATCGATTAGATTTCGTCATAAACTATTCTTATAAATTTTTTAAAGATCTTTCAAATATAGAATAATTATATTAATTTCTTTATAAAATGCACATGCATCATCTAAAAAAAATAAAAATAAAAACCTCAATCCATATTGGCGTTCTTGGGTGGATTTAGTATGGCTTTAATTGAGGTCTTATGCAACCCAATAACAATAAATAACTTAACACAAATAAAGTAATATAAGTCAATATATATAATATTTATCAAGCATATACTTTGGTTTCAATCCTCTCATCACCTGTTGTAATTATCAAATTATTAAATAAAAAAAAAACAATTGCACTACAATTTTACATGATTATAGCTGACATCAAAATCAAATATTACTCATCATGCTATATTTTCACAGAAAAAACTCAATGACTACAATTTCTAAGTTGGAAGACTAAAAAATCAGAAGGATTTAATATTAACTATTTTAAATTTGTTGATTTGAACAACAAAGGAATGGGGGTGGAGGGATGGAAGTGACTTGATAGTTGTCACATTTGGTGTTGAAATTATATTGATTTTTTTAGAAACCTTCACTGGTGATTTCTGTAGAAATCGGATGGAAATAGATGGGAAGATGTTGAAAAACAGAGACAAGCAGTTGATTACTACTTTACATAGATAACACGTGAGAGAGGGCAAGGACCAAAAAAAAAAAAAAAAAGTTCTACTAAGTAACTTATAAATTCATTTAACTTATTTATATGGTTATGATTAATGATTTAAAATTACCCACCACCTAAGCTAGTGTTGATACTATAGAATCACATGTTGATTTAAACATAAAAAAAAGAACAAAAAATGCTGATTTAAAATAATTAAAACCTTTCATCTTTTTGGATAAAGCAAACCTAAAACTAAACAAACTAAATCATATTTTATATCCTCTAAATAAATTTTAATTAAATTAAGTAATTCATTTTGTATAAATGATTTCATTTGAATTTTTAGTGATCAAATATGTATTGTGAGGGGTTCGAGGATCGAGGAGTCCCAGTCGAGAATTAATTTGCCCAATTTAGGACAAGACAGGTAAGCAAACCCCGAGGACTCCGCCTACTCGATGAGAGCAAGAGAATCAGGATAATTGATATCCCTTAGAAGCCCAAGGATAGGAAAAGAGATGCAGTTGGAGTAAGGTTGGTAGGAGGAAGTTTCCTGAGGGAGACACCTCCCAGCTCTGCATTTAATACCCAACACTAACCTCATCAGCTGCATTAATGTAGAAATGACCTCTGAACAGTAATTTCATAGCTAGCAACTCTTCTACCACCTCCAGAAGGGTCTTGATGAGACAAGTATTTTAAGAAATGTCTTAGGACATACAGGTGGAAGGCTGGGATGCAAGGGAATGGACTATAAAAAGAAGGGAACCCCCTAGAAAAAAGAACAATTTCCAAGGAAAAAGTGACCAGTGAGGAGAATTAAGGACTACCTTGTAAAGAACCAGAACTAAACTTTTATAAAAGAAATTGATCCTCGAATTTGCTCGAGGAGGATATTATCCTCAATTGTTGTTCCAATTGCGCTTATCTGCTACTCTGGATTTTTCGGTCTTAGACTTGGACTTAACCTTGTATTGCATTTGAGTTAGTGACTCACTCCCTTAAAAATTCTATTGTTTGGGTTTGATTTGAGGGACAAGGTACCACTATTCTAGCTGGACTTGGGTCTTTATTTTCTCAATCTTTACAATTAGCGCTGTTTGTGAGGATCATCTATAATCTTCTTTATCCAAGCTATGTCTAACTCCAGACAGAATAGAGAGGAGTCTGTTGGCTCGCAACATGTGGATCATCTTGTTAGTCTAGAGCAGAAGAAAGATCGAGAGCATAATTGAACTCCGAGCGTTAGGGTGGAAAAGCAACATATGTGGAGCACACTAATAGGAGTCAGTCAAGAACTGGAAGTTATGTATCTCATGAGCAATAGACCCAAATTCTCAGATTGGAGATTGATTATTTGCGCAAAAAGTTGCACTGTAGGGCGCATGTTAGGGGAGACCCAACACCCCCATCAAGCTTAGGATCTGATGATGAAGGAGATTGTAGCTATAGACTGAGGTCAAGGACTTAACCCAATGAATCTTTCTCTGCATCTTCATGCTTAGATAGGGTGGAGAAACATAGTCGAAGGCAAGGAAAGAACTCATCCCCCAGGAACATGGGAAATGATGCAATGAGCAAAGCTCTACGCTAAATTTCTAAGTCACCTTTCACACAAATAATTGATAGGGCCAAGCTTACCCATCGCTTTACTTAGCCTACCTTTTCTATTTATAATGGAAGGACTAACCCCGTGGAACATGTGAGTCATTTCAACTAGAGGATGACCATTCACTTGAGGAATGAGGCTTTTATCTACAAGGTTTTTCCATCTAGTCTCGGGCATGTTGACTAGAACGTTTAGCGTAAGATTCGTGACATGCAGTAGAGTTCCTTGACCTTTGGACTCTTTACTATATCCATGGTGATGAGAGAAGGGGAGACTCTGAAAACCTACTTTGACAAGTATTGGGAAACGTTTAATGAAATAGATGGGGATTTCGAAGACGTAGCCATAAAAACCTTCAAGGTTGGGCTCCCAACGGAACACAACTTGATGAAATCTTTGATTATGAAACCCGCCCGAAATATGCGTTAGCTCATAGACCAAATTGACGAGCATAAGCGGGTCAAGGAGGATCAAACCCAAGGAAAGGGAAAAACCAAAATCTTCCCCCTTGAAAGGAGAGATCCTTGGCCAGAGAGGTATAATCACAGTTGAACCAGGAGAGAATTTGCTAATCAATCATCAAGGGCTAACGCACAAGTAGTTAATTCAGTGTTTATGTTAGGACATATGTGTTTCACTTGTTTAGAACATATGTCGTTCATTATTTATGTAATTAGCTAATCCTTTGTCAAAACGCGCTTTACTTGTAATTGGGTAGATTTAGGATGTGGTTAATACTTCAAGAAATAAGATTTCAAGATCAAGTATTAAAGCCATGCAAGTCTGTCCAAGAAACAAGTTTAGAAGTACTCTTCATTAAAGCTCGACAGCTGGCTCGACAGCTGCATCTATCGAGCTTTAAGAAGCTGTTCTAGCCCCGATGATGCGAACCTCAATCGACACGCTTTGAGACCCAACAAAAATATTGGAATATTTAATACCAAATGATGCGAACCTCAATCAACACGTTTTGAGACCCAACAAAAATATTGGAATACTTGCCCAAGAAAGTTAAAATTTAGATTTTTGATAGAAACCCTAACCCAACGTTTATAATTGAAACGCGAATCAAAGGTATAAGTTGACCTTGACCCAATGATTATAAAGAATCACGAACCGAAGGTATAAAATTTGAACGCCACAAGGAAAAATCTCTGATAAGTTCACAGTTCTTGAAGAACCAAAAGAAGAGCAAAACCTCACATTTTCTGATTTTTATTCAATAATCTATATAATGAAATACGTTTACAGACTTCAGGGCCTATTTAAGGGCTGCATAAAACTTGACAGACAAGAAAATATATTCTAAAATTACTCCTAATTGATACCTTACCATATCAGGAATCAAATTTGACCTAAAAAGTATTAAATGCACCTAAAAATAAGGAAATAAATCACCTAAAAAAAAAAAAATTGTTTTCTGATGTAGGACACAATTTACTATTTAATTATTGTAATTTATTA
>NC_134024.1:32039054-32049054 GCF_040712315.1 Castanea sativa | reverse complement strand
GAGAAGGAAGAGGTTTTATATGCTTACATAGCGGTCATTGGTCATGCAGTAAGCCTATTGCTGGTCATATCAGAGGCTGGGGTGCAAAAACCTATTTACTACGTTAGCAAGTCTCTACAAGAAGTAGAAAATCGTTACTTACCCTTGGAGAAGGCAATCTTAGCCATCATACATGCAATAAGGAAACTTCCCCATTATTTTTAAGTGCATATCATTGTGGTCCTCATCCAACTTCCTCTGCATTCACTATTTTGGAAATTTGATTACACGGGAAGGATTACCAAGTGGGGGACAATGCTTGGGAATTTTGATATTAAATACATGCCACGTACAAGTATAAAGGGACAAGAGTTGGCAGACCTAGTTGTTGAGTTTACCAAGGGTGCCAAGGAAGGCAAGATGTTGGGTCTCGAGATCTTGGTAGTCTCCACGCCCTGTCCTCCAACTTGGGAAGTTTATATAGACGGTGCAGCTAATCAGAAAGGATCTAGTGTGGGAATTGTCCTAGTGTCCCCTGAGAAGATAATTTTGGAAAAATCTTTGAGGTTAGGTTTTCCAGCCACAAATAAAGAAGCAGAGTATGAAGCCTTACTGGCTGACATAGCGATGGCTAGCAAGCTAGGAGGAAAGGTCGTAGAGATCTTCTCAGATTCAAAACTAGTGGTTGGGCAAATCAATGGAGAATTTGAGGCTAAGGACCAACAAATGCAAGGATATCTTACCAAGATTAGGCAAGCTTGGTCCAACTTTGAAGTTTTCTCCGTAAAGGACATCCCAAGAAGCCAGAACTCTTACGCTGATTCGTTGGCCACCTTAGTCACCTCCTCGGGACTAGGCCTCCCTCGAGTCATAATCATAGAGGATCTGATAGATCCCAACCATTATGACCGAGCCATGATTGGAATACACAGCATACTGGTCAGTCCGAGTTGGATGGACCCATTAGTTGTGTTCTTAAGAGATGGAACACTCTCCAAGGACAAAAGTGAGGTTGAGAAGATTCAAAGAAACGCCTCGCGATATTGGCTTTCCGAGGAGTAGAAACTATACAAATGCTCATACTTAGGACCATATTTACTATGTGTCCATCTTGAGGCTATGGAGCCCTTATTGGAGGAGTTGCACAAGGGGATTTGTGGTAGTCATACTAGAGGGAGGTTCTCATCATATAGAGCTCTCACCCATAGGTATTGGTAGCCCAGCATGCAAAGAGCTACGCAAGACTATGTTAAGAAGTGTCACCAATGTCAGAGATACGCTTCAAACATCCATCAACCAAGAGGAGTCTTGAATCCTCTTTTTAGTCCTTAGCCATTTGCTCAGTAGGGCTTAGACATAGTTGGACATTTCTCAAGAGCAGCTAGAAACCGAAGATGGCTCCTTGTCGGAACAGATTACTTCATGAAATGGGTAGAGGCTGAGCCCCTTTCAAACATCAGGGATGCATATGTGTCCATCCCGAGGCTGTGGAGCCCTTATTGGAGGAGTTGCACAAGGGGATTTGTGACAGTCATACTAGAGGGTGGTTCTTATCATACAGAGCTCTTACCCAAGGGTATTGGTGGCCTAGCATGCAAAGAGCTGCTCAAGACTATCTTAAGAAGTGTGACCAATGTCAGAGATACGCTCCAAACATCCATCAACCAAGGGGAGTCTTGAATCCTTTTTCTAGTCCTTAGCCATTTGCTTAGTAGGGCTTAGACATAGTTGGACCTTTCTCGAGAGCAGTTAGAAATCAAAGATGGCTCCTTGTTGGATCAAATGACTTCATGAAATGGGTAGAGGTTAAGCCCCTTTCAAACATCAGGGATGCATATGTGAAGAGGTTTGTCTAGAGGAACATCATTACCAGATTTGGAATCCCTCATACATTGATTTCAGACAACAAAGTTCAATTTGATAGTAAGGCTTATAGAAGATATTGCGGAGAGCTAGGCATTAGAAACAAATATTCCACTCGTGCCTACTTGTAGGGGAACGGACAAACTGAAGCTGTCAATAAGGTTATAGTTAATGGATTAAAGAAGAGGCTTGATGAAGCGAAGGGGAGATGGGTGGATGAGTTGCCACATGTACTATGGATGTATCGTACCACACCTCGAAGATCAACTGAGGAAACTCCATTTTTAATGACCTATGGATCTAAAGCAGTCTTCCCTCTTGAGACGGGAATCTTGACATTAAGGACTAGCCAATTCAGTACTGAAGAGAACGACCGTTTGCTCTCGGCAAGCCTAGTCTTAGTTGATGAAAAAAGAGAAGTAGCCATGGTCCAAATGACACATTATCACTAGAAGCTCAGGAAAGGATACAATAAAGGGGTTAAGACAAGGCCGTTGGCACCTAGTGATCTAGTCTTAAGAAAGGTAGTAGAAACTACCAAGAACCCATCATGGGGTAAATTGGGACCTAACTAGGAAGGTTCATATCGTATAACATCAGTAGCTAGGATTGTGGCTTATTACCTAGAAGATTTGGATGAGAATGTTGTTCCACATCCCTGGAATGTAAACAATTTGCGTAGGTATTATTATTAATAATACTTTGTATCTGTTCAATTCTTTGCTTGTTGTTCCAAAGTTATTCATTATGCCTTATCTTATGCAAAATTAGTTAAGTGTTAAACAGAACCTCAGCTATGTTCGATTCCTTGAGTCACAAACCTTGCGTAAATTAAATTTTATATGAAATTGGTTAAGTGTTAAATAGAACCTCGATCATGTTTGACTTCTCTAGTCACAAGTCTTGGGTAAATTAACTCTTATATGGAATTGGTTAAGTGTTAAACAGAACCTCGGCCATTTTTGACTCCTTGGGTCATAGGCCTTGGGTAAATTAATTCTAATATGAAATTGGTTAAGTGTTAAATAGAATCTCGGCCATGTTCGACTTCTCGGGTCACAGGCCTTGGGTAAATTAACTCTTATATGAAATTGGTTATGTGTTAATCAGAAACTTGGCCATTTTCGACTCCTCGGATCATAGGCCTTAGGAAAATTAACCCTTACATGAATATGGTTCAATCCAAAAACATAACTATAGTTATGTACAGTTTCTCGAATCGTATTGTTAGATTTAAATCAGGGTTTTGGTGACTTAACATGCTTTGGGTCACACATTTTGGTCAGGAGAGTGTTAAGGAAAAGTTGAAATTAATACAAAAAAGAAAAGAAAATAGTGATATATGTATGCAATGTTTTGAGAAGTGAAAAGTAAGCACTTAAATAAAACAAGAATATCATAAAATTCGGATCCATTCAAACAAGTTCAGTAAAATGATTACAAAAAGGACTGTACAGAAGAAAAAGAAGGAAAAAACAACTACTAAACCTAGCCCGTTACAAAAATCTACTTATGTATCAACCTAACAGAGCTATTTTGCTGCTTCTTTCTCTTTTTCTTTGCCTTTTGTCTTTAGTTTCTCAACTTCTTCAACCTCTTCTGATTCCAATTCCACCACTAGGGTTGGAACTTGTTTATCCTTCTCAGTAGAAGGTTCAAAAGTTAAAGTAACTGTGGACTTAGGTGCCGAGGAGGCAAAGCTTGGATCTGGTGCAGGAAGAGTAGAATTGGGAGCGATGTGAAGAGCAGGGGGTAATAAACTTTGCTAGCCCCCCTAAGGTCAGAATCAGAACCAACTCCAACAGCACATTGAGGCAGAAAGTCTAAGCAACGTCTCTAAGTTAGGCAATTAAGCTCTGGGCGGTTTTGGTCATGCCAGCGTCATAAGCGGCCCGGCCTGTTCAGCCTTCACCTTTTCAGCTTCCTTTCCTTCTAGCTCCTTTAGCTGGAGCTCGATTTGCTTTTAGGCCGAAGCAAGTTGCGTTTTGGCTTTCTTCAGTGAAACTTGCATCTCCTTGGCTTGCTTTTCAGCCCTTCCCAAGGCAGTTTCAGTGCTCTTGCGCCCCATCTCATCCTCAGCTAGGTGGAAGAGAGAGTCCTTATACTTCTTCTCTGCCTTGGTCAAGTTCCTATTCGAATTGGCCAATTTATTTTCTGCTTCTCGGGACTTTGAGAGAGCGTGGTTGACCCATTCCTTGGCCACAAAAGACGCTTGCACAGCCTATATACAAAAAAAAAAAAAAAGAAGAAGAAGAAGAAGAGAAAGGTACGCATGTTAAAGTTCTTAACACAAAGGATATGAGTAAGTCATATGGAACTTTAGGTGAAATATAAAAAACCTTGGCAAGGTCCCTCTTCAGTGAGAGGAACATTTCATGTTTCCTCATATCGTTTAGCTCTTGCATGTTTTGAGGAAGGGGTAGGGCTCTCGTGATTCTAGGCTCCTTGGAGGGCGGCTGTTGAGTGGACGGGGGTATCTCCCCCTTCTCAGAACTCTCCTTCGTGGTTTGTTTCCCCATCTTTCTCTTCTTCTCAACTGCTTTTGCGGTAAAGGGATGAGGTGGGACAAGAGTAGGAGGTTGGGGGACAACTGGCACTACAGGAGCATCCCCTTGGCATGATCAGTGAGTAGGGCTAGTAGGTCGGGTGTCTTTTCCTTGAGCACCATTACTTCAGGAATATCAGAGGCTTCTTGACTGGTGCTAACCTGAGCAATAACATAAGGACGATGACTGGGCTCGGGAGTGTCCTCGGAGTCAGCCTAGTAGAATACCTCGAAGTCTTTCTCTATATCAGCTTGGGTGGGCTCAGAGATTGGTTCTTCTCGCTTTTCGTCGGATGGGATTGTCTGCTTATGTGAATAGAAGAGCTTAGCCGCAAGTTGAGCAGGTAGCCCAGCGTCTTGGGTGTTGGGAGGAGGAGGTGCAGTAAAAAATCCAAGGACAGCTATGTCAATTAGTGCAAGCTTCGGATCTTTGGCTTTAATCACATGTTTGAGGGATTGGAAGTGTCTGGAGATAGGCTTAAACCCAAGAATTACGTGAATCGACCGAAGTTGGCCGTCTCGGAGAAGAGAGATCTCAGATTGTAAAATCCTGTTAAGATCTGCGAAGTTCACCAAGTTGCGATTCGGGGCAGTGTAAAACTCGTTTGTAAAGGAAATAGAGAAAAGAATTTAGTTAAGACAAAAATTGAAAACAAATGAAGCTAAAATGAGGAGAGAGGGTACTCTAAGGCTACGTTTGGTTCAACGAAAATTCTTTTCCGAGCGTAAAATCATTTCAGGGGAAATTGTTTTCCCGTAAAGGAAAACGTATTCAGGCTGTTTGGCTGCCTTGGAATTCGTTTTACGGAAAATCAATTTCGGTGTTTGGTTTGTTCAAACATTTTACGGAAAATGCTTTCCGTTTTACGGAAAATCAATTCCCATGTTTGGTTTATGGATCATTTTACGAAATTTATGAAATGCCTTACAAATTCAGCACTTGCATTGCCTAAATAAACCTGTAACAGTACAAAAATAATCATCCACTTCAACATCAAAAATAATCATCTGAATATACCCATAATATTTATATCAAAACAGCCACATCAATCTTTCACCATTGGCATTACACCTCCATGGTGCACAAAAATGATACCTAGACGTGGTATCTAAATCACTACTATGCTTAGGAAAACGCCCAATATTTATTAAACTAATAAACCAAAAAGGTGAAGTAATCCTATAATACCTTTGGGAATTGAAAATTTCCCTAGCCTAGCAAATGCATCATTTAACACACGTGAATCATGTGCACTGTCTTCCCATCCAGCTAATACATAAGTGAACTTTAAGTCAAAATTAATGGCAGCTAACACATTTTGCGTGGTTCCATCTTTGCAACCACGAAACCTTCCTTGTATTTCAGGTGGCACAGATACACGAACATGTGTACCATCTATTGCTCCAACACAATCCTAATTTTCGACAGGCATAATGGTTTAAAATTACACAAATCTTCACAATTTACAAAAAATACACAAGTTGCAATATTTACCTTGAAATATGGGTAAAACCTTCTGCTATTCCTTATCTTTAGGGGTGTATCTTTGATAGGCAGTCTTATTAGAGCTCTATATAATTTCAGGACCCCCCTAAGGACGACCTTGAAGTATCTATGAACAGTCTCAGTCGATCTATGGAACCAACTACCAATTACACAGAACCTCACATTATGACCAATAATGTGTAAGAAAATTAGCACTTGCTCTGTAATAGACATGTGAATAGTCGGGCGTACGTGCTCCCCCTCAGTGAGGATATGACATAAATGGTGAACAACTATAAGCTTCATCCTAATTTGATTCACACAATGTCTCTCACTTCCATGCAGAATACTATTTATGCATTCCTCTCTCTCAGCTGCATGATTAACATAAGGCGCTCTAGATAGTTGTCTACATTGCAATTTCCTTAACAATGCAACCCCCACAAGGAGGATAGATGCAACTGAGGCAAGAATTGCGGCTTTGGTTTTTTTCTTCATCTAAAAAATCACAAACATTGTGGTCTAAGAGGTATGTAAAGAAGCATGCTATTGATTACACAGTATATAAAAACAGCCACAAACAGAAAACATCCAAACCACATTGATAACAAGTACCAAAATTTTTATGCACACATATTTTTGTATAGTTGTAACATCAACAACGTACACAACATAATACCATCACAATCAATATTTACACCAACAAATCACATTGCATTCGATTTATGTATAATTGTAACACCAACAAAAGTTAAATTCCTAAATCAATAATTAAATAAAAAATGGATAATTAAAAAAAGTAAATAAATAAATAAATAATTAATTATGAGGTAAATAATTATATAAATAAATAAATAAATAAATATATATATATACATATTTATATATAGATCGGATCTGAGAGGATGGGTCGGAGGTTGGGTTGTTTATGTGTTTGAGGGTGGATTTTGGCTAGATGGGTTTGAGGGGGGGAATGTGGATCAGCTTTTGTAGAGGGTGGGTCAGAGGTGTGTGGATCGGAGGTGAGGTGAGGTTGGAGGTGTGTGGATCGGAGGTGAGGTGAGGTCGGATGTGTGTGGACCGGCTTTTGTAGAGGGTGGGTTAGAGATGTGTGGATCGGACTGAGAAATGATCAAATGGAAAAGGAAACTCACCGTGGGTGGATCTTTGGCGCTTGGCAGACTGTGGGTGGAGCTCGAACTACTGTGAGGGAGAGGATCGGCTGCGTTTGGCGTGAGGGAGAGGGTGGAGCTCGATGTGAGTGAGCTTGGAAAGTACTTGCTACTGTGAGGAGTGCGTGTGAGAGAAGCTCAGAGAGAGTGTTGTGTGAGGAGTATAAATGGTTTGAAGTGAAAATAAGAACAGAAAGTATTTTACGCCTTGGGTCCCTTATTTTACAGTCAACCTTGAAAACATTTTCAGTTTGACCCAATTTTCGATAACAACCAAACACACACTTTTACGAAAAAAGCATTTCCAAAAGTGGTTTGAAGCCAAAACAAACGGATCCTAAGTTATTCTAAGTCCTCGGGCACCCCACTTGGTTCCCCATCTTGGGTAGGGCAATGCAAACCATCGTATCATTCACCCGAAACGATGAGGAAGTCTTCGTCTGCTCTTATTAGACTTGGGAATACAAGAAATCAATCTAATAGCGGGAACTCTACACTTAAAATAGTAACCCTTTTTTTCCCTTTTGGCAATTGTAAACCCAATTCACGTCATGGTAGGTGAGGTTGGTCCCAATTTTTCGGTTTAACATATCTATGCTATCAAGGACCCTAAAATGGTTAGGGAAGCACTAGGTAGGGGAAAACCTAAAGTTATTAAGGAAATCCTTAGTTACTCTGCCCATGGGAATCACCATTCCGCCTTCAATAAAGGCAATCGTGGGAATAACTACTAACTCGAGTGGTTTACTCACAAGCCACTCTCCTAACTCATAGTGTGGAAGTTCTAAGTTTTCAAGGATTCTATACTTTGCCCTAAAAGCGGCCATACCCGCTGATGCGAACCTCAATCGACACGCTTTGAGACCCAACAAAAATATTAGAATATTTAATACCAAATGATGCGAACTTCAATCGACACGCTTTGAGACCTAACAAAAATATTGGAATACTTGCCCAAGAAAGCTAAAATTCAGATTTTTGATAGAAACCCTGACCCAACGTTTATAATCGAAACGCGAACCAAAAGTATAAGTTGATCTTGACCCAATGATTATAAAGAATCACGAACCAAAGGTATAAAGTTTGAACACCACAAGGAAGAATCCCTGATAAGTTCACAGTTCTTGAAGAACCAAAAGAAGAGTAAAGCCTCACCTTTTCTGATTTTTATTCAATAATATTATTATATTAAAAAACGTTTACAGACTTAAGAGCCTATTTAAGGGCTCCATTAAACTTGACAGACAAGAAAATATATTCTAAAATAACTCCTAATTGATACCTTACCATATCAGGAATCAAATTTGACCTAAAAAACATTAAATGCACCTAAAAACAAGGAAATAAATCTCCTAAACCTAAAATAACTTTTTTACATAAAAATACCAAAAATAATAAATTACAATAATTAAATAGTAAATTGTGTCCTACATCAGACCCCTCTACTTGAAACAAACTCGTCCTCGAGTTCATTTTTGAAATCTGAAATTTTCCGCTCCAAATAAACAAATACTTTGAATGCTTTAATGACTTGATCCGGTTGTGAAACTTGAATCCTTCATCAAGTGTAACAAAAAATTTCTTCTCATCTACTTTCAATTTATTCGCAACATCAATCAACAAAGGGTTGATAATAAAATTAAAATTTTCTACTCCAAGAAAATCAACATATTGTATAGTCATCTTTAACAAATCAACTGAGACTTGAGGATTGTGAGTTGTGGACTCATCCTCATATTTGACTTCAATTGAATCTTCCACAATGTTCTCAATAATTACCATCTTTTTTTTTTTTTTCGTTGTTTTTTTTGCTCTTTTTTTCACTTTTTTTTTTTGGATGATAACAGAAAACAAAAGATAAAGGGATAGAAAACTGATTTTAGAACCTGTGCTCTGATACCAAATTATGCGAACCTCAGTCGACACGCTTTGAGACCTAACAAAAATATTGGAATATTTAATACCAAATGATGCGAACCTCAATCGACACGTTTTGAGACCCAACAAAAATATTGGAATACTTGCCTAAGAAAGCTAAAATTCAGATTTTTGATAGAAACCCTGACCCAACGTTTATAATCGAAACGCGAACCAAAGGTATAAGTTGACCTTGACCCAATGATTATAAAGAATCACGAACCGAAATTATAAAGTTTGAACGCCACAAAGAAGAATCCCTGATAAGTTCATAATTCTTGAAGAACCAAAAGAAGAGCAAAACCTCACATTTTCTGATTTTTATTCGATAATATAATATATTAAAAAACGTTTACAAACTTAAGAGCCTTTTTAAGAGCTCCATAAAACTTGACAGACAAGAAAATATATTCTAAAATAACTCTTAATTGATACTTTATCATATCAGGAATCAAATTTGACCTAAAAAACATTAAATGCACCTAAAAATAAGGAAATAAATATCCTAAACCTAAAATAACATTTTTACATAAAAATACCAAAAATAATAAATTACAATAATTAAATAGTAAATTGTGTCCTACATTACCCTCGGGGGTATCAACTAACTTAGCAAACTTACCCATGTATTCCTATCAAGTAAAATAAAAAGGGAAAAAAGAAAAAAAGAATTTCTTTTATAAATGGGTGAGAGGCCGAAGGCACTTACTAGCATTGACAGAAGATTTCCTCAAACTGCTGCTTCGAAGGAAAATTATAGAAAGTGTGTAAATGGGAAAAATTACTCCCACTCCTCCTTTATATAGGGATCGGAAATGAGCAGTAAATTTCCCGCTCATTAATCCCAAGAAATTTGGACCGTTGGATCACCATCGCACTATAAAACGTAGGGTGACAAACAACTGCATGATGCAAAAATTGTAGCGACGTGGATATCGAAGCATCAGGAGCATTCACAAGATAGGTGAAACCAAGGTTGTCAAAATCGTGATTCTACGTAGGATTGTGGGAGATAGGTAGGATCGTGAATCGCAGAAT